>NC_140780.1:229956734-230137637 GCF_044657685.1 Stegodyphus dumicola
TTCATTTTTTTTTTTCTGCCAATACGTTATACAGTACGGAGGTTTGGAGGTTCTCCCCTTTCTCCGCAAAATGTCTAATATTGAAGCATCGGACTTCTTTTTTTTTTTTTTGTGTGTGTGTGTGTGTGGTCTACCGGAAATTTAACACAGTCTGTTGAAAATTAGAATCAGAAACAACCCAGATTAGTAAGTCTCTTTCTTTTCCTTTATTTAGTTCTTTCTTCTCCGAATACCGGCAGCTGTTGATTCCGATTGCGTAATAACACATGTGCAAGAGTTACGCCGCATGTATTGAGCAATAACGTTTGCCGTATTTTGCTGAGATAATTAATTTTGATGTTCAGTCTGAGATTTGTTTATAAACACTTTTACTGTGCTTTCTAAGCAGAATATTTCTCAGTTCCGTTGGTCTATGTTTATATGATGCACGTATCGAAATGTCAAAATAATGTATTTAGCCGAGAAATCTAAAGAACGGCTACAATCTCCCTGCTCTTGTTTTTTTCCAGTTACTATCCGGAATATTTGGGAATTTCCTAGTATGCGGGTTAGTTGAGCTTTTACTGTTAAAGGGATGACTGCAGGAAGCAAGAGTGGAAAAATAAATTAATTATTAGGTGCCAAACGAATACAATTAATATGGCTTATTATTATTTATTTTCTATATTTTGAACTGAAATTTCATCATTAAATCTTGTAATATAGTTTAGTTCTGCATAGTTTTTTTTTCTCTCGTAAATTAATTCTGTAAATTGAACTGTCATTTAAAATTTTAAAAAAAGTTAATTGTTTTCCATGGTTGAGGTAATGCTCATTCTCTTAATAAATATTGCATTGCTTATATTTTAAATTGCAAGTCTAATTTTTTTTTTTTTTTTTTTTTTTTTTTTTTTTTTTTTTTTTTTAAGGTTATGCAGTTGTATATAATGTAATTAGACAGGTGCTTATTTTTCCCTTAAAATGTGCTTGAAAAGTGCTCATAGGTGCTTATTTTTTAAACTAAAATGTGGCTACGAACCCTGTTTAACTTTAATGATTAAAAGATTTTGTCAAAATACTGCAAAAACAAAAACAGATAATCATTTCGACCTTAATTAGTAACATGAGCACCCAATTAAGTGTTCCAAAACTACTTCTGATATATTTCTGAACTATTTTAATATTCATTTAGCATATAGTATCTCCTTAACAAAATGAATCATCATCCCTTATTTGCACATCAAATATACTTTTTAAGTATCTATTGGCTTTAACGCCTGGCTATCTAATCATGTTATTAACCGACATTAACACAATTTTAGTTTTTCTCAGTTACTATAGTAATTATAGGTAGGGAGCTCTCTTCATTTATATATTGTGCTTCCCAAGAAATTAAGAGGGACTTACCTTTGATCCCGATAGTCGAAAATGTCAAATAGTGCTTGAACTCCACACTGTAAAATGTAATCACCAACACGTTGCGCCGACACACAACACTGTAATACTGGTGAACACTTTTGGCCACACGCTGGCTGATCACTTTATAACATGGCGAGATTTCATAAACCTTTGCACACGTGGCCTAAAGCGTGTCATTTTCTGCCTTCATGGACATCTTTTTGCATCGGTTATCTCTTCGCGAAATATCACTGGATCTCAATTTATCTACCTTTAACTATCTTTCTTCATCTAGTATTTTCACTATTTGGCGATTTCCTTTTTTGCACCATGCAGTCGACGGCGCCATTTGTCACACTTTGCGCCCGTTCAGACACAAGGCGGGTTCTTTTCGTGCATTCATCATAATAGGAAAATAATCTTCATCAGCTTTGAAACTTTATCCACTATTTTATTACACATAACGGTACACAGTATTCCACAAAACGAAATCACTGTTATCCATAAGAAAAAAAAATACTATATACAATATAAAGCATGCAAAAACATATTTTAGTTATCTCCTTTCAAACGGCAGTTCTCTCCTCTCATCGTCACCCCACCAGTCTGACTCGACCGGTTTTTCCAATTAGCTACGTCACTTCCTTTAATTGTCTTTCAGCCTCGAGGAGAAAAAGTTTCAGAAAAGTCTTCCGCGAGTGCAAGGAATTTCACATCTGCCATATATATTTATTTGAAAATGGGGAGGAATACCACGTATTGTGACTGCTGTAATAATTTTATTTCACAAATATGAACATAAAAGCACATAGCAATGTTTTATCTTCAGATTCCGTCAGAAGGTCATTAGCACAAAACTTCAGCTAACAGTTGAAACTATTTGCTGTCCTTTCCGTTCATCCGGCGTGAGTTTTCAAGCAGTGCAATGTTGCAGGGTGATCCGCAACTTCATGCACTGAGTAGAGGTCTGTTGTTGAGCTTTGTCAACTACGGACGTACCTGCCTGTGCGTGACAAAGCTCGTTGTTGCGAATGTTAATATGCCGGCCACACAGAAATCTTGCTGCTGGTCCCCAGGCGCCTACACCGGCCACATGGAAAGTTTATTAACAAAAATAGGCCTATTTGGCAATCGCTATGAGAAAAAATTATGAAGTTTCTTAAGCAAAATCTGCCACTGTTCATAGCATTTGTACGATTCTTAAGCAAAATCTTTTTGGTTAAAAGATCCAAATAATATATTTTTTTACGTGTAAGTATTTTTGCACTATTTGCATTCAAGAATTAGTATTTAAACGTTATTATACAGAAATGTATTTTTATCATTTTTTGTCGACATTTTTTCGACCAAAAAATCTTTTTGTTGTTTAGAAAAATCTCCAAATTTTTTTTAATGTTATAGGATGGCAAGAGTATATATCTATATAATATGGCATAACTAGCTGAGTTTTTAACAACTATACTTCATGTTGCAATGCTTGTGTGCAGGTCGACTAACTCATTTTAATTGAAAGCTGGCATTTGAATCATTGTTCTAACACAGGGGTAACTAACTGGAATTGTACCAGAAAATTAAATTTATTGAATGCACCTATATAATGAAGTCCATCTAAGTTTTAAAACATAAATATAATTAATTAAACTGTCCGTTGTTTATGCAGGTTCACAAGCTACTGCTTTGTAATGATGCAGCTTCCTTTTTTGTGGAGCGAAATATCTACTGTTTGGATCTTCATCATGCTCATCTGAGGCTTTGGGTAGTATGTGACTTTTAGAACCTTGGCTTTTGCATCCAGGTTATATTCAAAGACCCTTGTCTCCTATGATCACATGCTGCATAAAATTTGGCTTGTCATGTGCACCAATAGTTCTCAACACATTACTGCTTGTTAAAGTCAGTTGGAACTTTTAGACCCCTATTGTTTAGAAGGACACAGAAATAATCAATTTGTGAATGGTTGGCCATTCTGTTTTTGGTCTTGTGTTCTGTGTAGGCTGTTGTTCCTGAAGGCCATCAGAGTGAAAGAAAATGTTGCATTCCTTACGTGATACTTTTAGGAATGCAGAAATCATGAAAGGAATTGGTGCAGTCCGTTAAATCAGCTGCAAGAATTTTTTTCATTACTGGGATATTGTTTTGTCTGCCATATATTTATTTGAAAATAGGGAGGAATACCACGTATTGTGACTGCTGTAATAATTTTATTTCACAAATACGAACATAAAAGCACGTAGCAATGTTTTATCTTCAGATTCCTTTAGAAGGTCATTAGCACAAAACTTCAGCTAACAGTTGAAACTAACATTTAAAAAAAATGTAATCGCAAGAGGCTGAATACTTAAATATTAACACACTCGAGCTGATGCTAGACCTCAGAATTCAGCACCAAAAAAAAAAAAAAGACGAAGAAGAAGAAATAAGTAACAAGTCTTGATGAAAATGTTAAAGTTTTAATCGTAGTGCTATGGCTAGATGCATGTTGTTCAGCGAAGATGAATGTTGCAATTCGCTGAAAAAAAGAATAATTTTTCAAATTTCATGTGGCAATGTTGAAGCTACCTTTTCTGAAATGCGCACTAGAAGCATTGATACTCAGAATTGCAAACAGCTTTTTGTGTATTAGAGTACACAAATACTTGTTCAGAAAAATCTAGATTTTATTCAGAAAAACATCACAAGGTGAGTGATGGTCATCTCAATTGTGGAATGATGTACTTGTGCATCGGTAAGTATGTGATGTTACTGAAACTTACATTTACTTATATGAAAAATGAATTTGAGTTTGGGGGTGTAGAAAATCAACATGCCAAACATCAGCATAATTTGTATTAAGTAGTAGATTTGAATGTTGGAGCTTCTGGCAGTCTCAGATTGCAGTTGCGTTCTAGCACTAGCACTATCAAAGTTATTCATCTTGCTAGACAAAGTTGAAATATGCACCAGTAATTTTCTTAACCAACTTAAGTAATCTATTGAATACCAGTAAGTAGTGGAGATTTATCTACAGCACAAGTAGTGGCTTATGTTTATTTTAAGAGTTAAGCAAAAAGGTTATTTTATCATCTTATAACTAGGTTGTTTGCTTCAGACTAAAGTGATAACTTGCTGTATGGTTTAGCACATTCACGATCCTGGATTCCTAGTGATCTTTCTTGGTTTTCTTTTCAACTGTCCTGGTCTGTTCCTTTTCCATTGTTTACTTCGTTGTGGTTTTCCTTTTCCGAGGTTGGGGCTCAAAGTATGATGCTGTTACAACCCTTTCTTTCTACTTTCTGATGGAGAGAAAACTGCTTATGCATTTGCCATGCATTGTGATCTGTAAGACCTTGAAACGAGGGTCCTGGTAATTGAGGTTAGAGTTACTGTCCATATAACACATTGCTCTGGCCTCTGCTTCAGATTGAAACAGGAGGCACTGAGCTCTCCTCACTAGTGTCAATTAGCTGTTCAGTTGTCCTTCAGGCAGTGGCTTGGAGATAAGCTTTTGGAATTTCCTGCTTTTGGGAAAGCTAAATGTGATGCTTCATATTCCTACAAGAACCGCTTAGCTGTGGTGCAGGAATCTGTTTCCATGGTCCGTCGTTGTTGCACTCCATGGAGATGGAGCCACAAAGCAGAAATTGCCCTTATTTGTCAAACATGGCTCTTTTAAATACCTCTGAATCAAATACTGATAATGACATTCTAAGGTAAAAAATCGCAGATAGATGCAGATCCAAAAAAAAAAAAAAAAGCATATTATTTACCTCCTGAGTTTCTTATTGTAGGCAGTTCAGGTGCTGAACATCTGAAAATTTCTCCATTTTTGATAAACAAATACATGACTTCATTAGCAGGAAAAATGAAGAATATGGATCATATCCAATATGGTGATCTCCTTAATAGAGATAGCCTGTAAGATGCAGTGTATAAACCTTTTTGAAAAGGACATCAATGGACCTAGTAACAGTGACTGTTTTCAGTGCATAAATCTATTAACTTCTCCCATGGTGTTATCTCGGATCAAACCTCATAGAATACCTGAAGAAGAGATAGTTGCAAAGTGCCAACACATATGTTGTGTCAGTATGCACAAATTGCTGAGGAACTGGCCATGAATCTGATGACTGCAATGCCGGTTCATTGTGTGTAAACTGCATTCATCTGGCTTTAGCAAGCTCATGATGAACTTGGCTGAGGGAGAAAGAAATGCAGTACCTGAAGGTCATAAGAAATATATGCAGAAGAAACATTGCAGAATACTTTCAGGTACTCAAACCATATTCAAAAATCTCATATTTAACTACAGTGAAGTCTACCAAATTGGTAGAAATCCAAACTAATATTAGCATTCCCCTGTATTCAAACAGTATGCAGACATAAGGATTAAATATTCAAATCGATCAAAAATTAACTTCCAAATGCTACTGAGGTAGCTTCAGAAAATGCAAAAAAATTTCTCATAATAATAATAATAAAAGTAGAAAGGAACTAAACATTCGGAAATGAAATTGCAACGCACCAGATCAGATGGGTGCTCACCTAGTAGATCTGGAAGATAGTAGAATAAAAGAACTAACTCTCCTTCAACATCTTTCCCTCGTTAAACAAAGAAAGAATAGAAGAAAAATAAGCATTTGTAATGGCCTACCTGATCTCTTGGAACTGTTAGCTTCCATCAAAGTCTATAGCGATAAATATCACCCAATTTGTTTTACAGTTCAAGATCCTTTTCAAGCTAGGTAAGACTTAAGATATATTCTATAGAGAGAGGAGCCAAGATAAGTAATGAATGTGCCTGTGGAGGTGCGCCCCTTAACCTCACATGACTGGTCATCGTGTCTAGTTCCTTTAACCCTTTTTGGAACACTACCTTTTAAAGTTGGAATTTTGATTTTAAAAAGTTAGGCAGTCTAATTAGGTCTAGTGGAGTAGACAAGTAAAATTTTTCGAATGTAGCATTTATCGTTTGAATCTGATTGAGTGCTGAAACGAGCATTGCTGAAAAGCACATCAAAGAGTAAGTTATTGCCTGCGATTAAAAAATTATACATTCTGAATACTGTAGCAGATTTAGCATTACCCTGAGTATGCCACGGGTGGACCTGCTAATCTCCACCCCCCTAAAAAGCTCTTTTTTGGTTATATGAATGCTTATGAATGGAAAAAAAGTAACTTTGGTATATGGTATTTACATTTCATATTTACACTTTAGTCTAATTTTTTCATGGTGGTGCTTTTCTAAGAAAGTGACACCGCCTGTGAAAAAGCACAATCCAATATTGTATTTTTTGCACATGTACCAGGATCCGTATCAAATTCACTATCTGAAAGCAATTCGTGTAGCACTTTCAGTGCTTCAGAAAGGGTCAGCCGTCTCCGATCCATTTGGAAAATAATAAAAAATCTGGAAAAAACTAATATTATATCTTCAGTTAGAAATTATAAAATAAAATTAAATAAGTGTCTACAACTCAAAACTATTAAACGTAGCGCTAGCGAAACTTTGAACGAAAGTGAAAAAGAAAAAGACAACTGCTCTAGTGAAAAACCAAACAGCTAAACTGATAAAATTACCCTTAACCTTCAGAAAATCGGCCCAAAAATTTTTTAGTTGATGACCAAATGTCCCCTCCAAAAAAGAAAGAGGTAGGAAAAAAACAGGAAAGGAAACACAGATGTGGACCCACCTTTCTGTTGTCAATGAACTGGCCAATGAGCTTCGGAGAAACAAAGAATACAGTTTCTAAGTGTCCTAGCTTCTCGGGGAGCCCAGTCTGGGAACACCTGAGGTTCGCAGATTGATTTTAGGCAAGATTTCAAGGTAAAAGTTTAAAACTAATATGGAATAAGGAGATTAGCATACAGCCAAAAGAAATAACATAGCAATTTATTTTTGACCAATTCTTTTTTTTATACCCTAAAAAAAAATCAGGAAGATTTCTTTGAAAAATGAGGGTCTTAAAAAACTAAACATGGTTAAAATATATGGATGGGTTTGTGTTCATCTGCCATGTACTGCCAACACGTTGACGCCAGCTTGGAAACTTGGAAATCCGCGGTTCGTTCCGTGCAGCGGCAGTTCAACTAGCGGTGCGTTCCACGGGGCAGTGTGGCACCAAATTATACTGTTTAATGCTTGCGCCCTAATAACCCACTAGCCAATTTGAATAGACCGAATTTCCAAAATTTTCACGTGGTCTGGCCTGCTGATAGGACCCACAATGGCCAGTCGCATGAATTGGGAAAACCCTAATTCTTTTTTTTTATGGCCATAAGCCCGGTCAACGGGCAAACGATGCATATGGTCAATGTTGTACTAGGAAAAAAAAATAGTCGTGCATTTGTCGTAAATTGAGTGCAAGCAGCGATTTCGTTGAACCTACGACTGACTATTTCCAGGCGGCCAGGCACTTGAGGTCCCAATAGTATTTGGTTTCCTGGGCTGCTGGGAAAAGATACGTATTGGCAGTCTAAGTGGCTGAGGACTGTCGCGTGGTTTTCCAGAAATTGATTTGTTTTTCCTTCGAAAAATCGTAAACCTCAGAGTGGGCTTTAGTTTGGCGAACATTGACCCGCCTCTGGAGCTTCGGCGGCCCAATTAGAAGTACAGAACCGCCCACGCATAGTGGAGAAAAATCTGTAACTTTTTGGGAAATGAATACCCTTTTTGAATATATAGTTCAGGACCTAGTAATGAGGGACCATTATCGAACATTTAGATGACGTAGTTTTATTAAGTTTAGAGTTGAAAGCAAGAGAGAAAGTACTGTTAGTGTGCAAGTATTCTGTGTGAAGTGCCTGTGAGGTGAGTTGAGTTCTGGCATAACGAATTATCTCGCACATTTCTTCCGGTAAGCGTAATGGTAGTAAAAAGTTTCTTTCCTTTAAAAAGGCAGTTAGCATTTTTGGTTTTTAATTTTTGCCCATCAATATTAGATACAATGGATATGGAATTCAGTGATTCGTTTGATGAATCCGTATCTGGAATCATGCGAAAGAGACAAAGAAATTGAATACTTTCATCATCATCAGACACGACAACTGATAGAAATACCACGGAGGAAAAAGTTTGGAAGTCTGATGTATTTCACCAAGATGATGATGCGGAATGGTGGAAAATAGCAGAAAAATCTGCATCAGAGGAAGAGTATTCGGAAGAAGAGCTACTGATCGAAGAGACGGACTGCAACGATCCTGTTGCATTATGTAAATTATTCTTCACGGATAAAATATTGGAGTTAATCGTTGAAGAAACGAATAGGTGCGCTGAACAGTGCATAGTGAATGCGGCATGTGGCAGGAGACAACATCAACAAGCATAGAACTCTGTTACAAAAAGTAAATTGAATAGCTTTATTGGTATCTTGCTTATTATGGGTGTAGTGCAAGTATCTGAAATTCGACTATATTGGTCCAAAGAGGGTGTATGCGAATGCGCATGTACAGAAAGCGATGAAACACGATCGCTTCTTAGCAATATTGAAATACATAAACTCCGAAATGTAGTTGATTAAATTTTTCGTACATTGAAGAAAGCATGGTTCCATGGAAAGGACTCCTTTGTTTTCGTCAATATATATCAGGTAAGCGGCACAAGTACAGAATAAAACTGTGCAAACTGCATTCTGGGCGGATATACATACAATATGCATATTTATTCCGGGAAAAAATTAAACGAGAATTGTAAAAACACATTTTCATGATGTAGCCATGAAATTGATAGGAGATCTATTATTCAAGGGCCAGATTTTATTTACCAACAGTTTTTGTATAAGTATTCCTTTAGCCAAAGATCTTCTCACTAAAATAACATATATTTGCAGTACATTCAAAATGAATAGAAAATTTCTACCGCCGCAGGCAAAGCAAAAACAGAAATGGGCGACATTATGTCTCTTGAAAATCTGAGCGGCATGAAATTTTTAGAGTGGACCAACAAAAGACCCCTGTACTTTTTAACCACTTCGAGATCTCACAATTGTGCCATTATTCATGGAAAAGATGATAAATTAAAACCAGATACAGTTTTTTCTTACGATAGTGCGGAAAGGGGAGTTGTTATATCTGACCATGTGTGTTCCTATTATAAATGTTTATGGAAAATGGTATCGAAAAGTTGTCATGGAGCTAATATGCTGGACCTCTTTAGTAAATGTGTGGTACATCCACAAAAAGTGGGGAACCAAGCGTTACCAAATTTTAAAATTTAGAGAAAAAATTATTGATTATCTATTGAAGAGTGTTGAGAATCCCCCTAGTGAAGAATTAATAGCAAGTAGATGGAGAAAACATTTAAGTTTACACACCAAGGATCCACGAAGAAGACTAGGATAAGATGTAAAGAAAGTTACAAATGCTTAACAAACTTAAAAGATACACAGTACACCACAAACAAAGCAAAAAAGTAATGACTATTTGTAGCAGTTGTCCTTATAAGCCGGCACTTTATTTAAAATGTTTTAAAAAATTGCATTGGTAACTTAAATAGTTATATTTTGTTATAATTTAATGTATTGATTAAATTATAAGTTATGTATTTTGTGTTAAATGTTTGATTATAAGGTAGAAATGTTAATGTATAATGTTAAATCAATAAAATAACATTTTGTAGTACATATTTTTTGATATACAAGCGTGGCCCATCGGTGATGCATGCCGCCCCACAGAACAATCTAGCATGGGCCACCGGTGGATCATGCCGGCATCAAAGTTTTAAATAAAGAAGGTTCAGAGTAACCTATAAATCCCTTTTTATTGAGTTTTTCTGTGCATACAGAAGGAAATTTTTAGGTGTGTCCAAACCAGCCAAAGGGTTAAAAATGGATCTCTAAGGTGTTGCAGTGCAGATGCACATGAGTTGTTTGATTGCTTAATTTGGATTATCAGTAATGTAATTTTCATTTACAGAAGGAAATTTTAAGTGTATCCAAGCCGGGCAAAGGGTTAAAAATTGATTTCTAAGCAGTTGCAATGCAAATGCACATGAGTTGTTTGATTGCTAAATTTGGATTATCAGTAATGTAATTTTGATTAATATTAATCTTATTAACTGTTCAATTTTAAAGTAGAAGTTTTAAGTTTATTTTTTTAACCTGTGTTTAAATAAAGTTTGGTAATGCTAATCTTATTATCTTTTAAAAGTGATGTTTGGTTGTAACATTTTTTAAGCCCAGAAAGGCTATTAATTTCGTTTTGGCATTTTGCATTGAATCACTATAAATGGTGTATCACTTTTCAAATTGTTAGTCACCAAATGTTAGAGCCCTGCATTATATTTAAAGAAATTAAATAATGAAGAATCTGCATAAATATATGTATGTATAAGCAACGGTACCTAGAGCCATCAAATTTTGAAAAATTTAATCCCCCACCCGAATATGGGCATCTGGAAGCCCTGATTTGAAATGTGTATCTATTTCATGTTTTGTAAAACTTTAATGCATTTTTGATTAACAAATTCTATGATTTCCAAGCGAGCAATGGCAACACTGTACCGGAGGGGGGCGGGGAATTATCTCCAGCATGCCAAACTGTGATTGAGAAATTCTAAAGATATGCTCATTTTAAAATTATTTTGCAACATTGCTACTGAATTAAATTTTGTGTCTTAAAGGCAAAGAACATATTTAATCAATAAATGTAACACACAAAACGTTAAAAAAAAGCCCCTCTATGCGTAATGTAAAATCTGAAAGCTTTCAGTTTTTTGGGGTGGGTGCTGCTTGAAAAACTTTATTTGGTTTTATTAATGTCCCCCCTTCCTGTTGATTTGGTTTGACTCTTAAGATTATTTAAATTTTAAAGTTTTCTGCTTTGTTACACTGCTATGGTATGTAAACTTAATTCATTTTGCTATTTTTTGTTTCTGTTTAATTTTTACCCCTTACTTGTAAAGTTATGAATCCATATTTTCTAACTCAGGTGGTATAATTTTGACTGATATAAGAAACTTAATAGGATTGAATACTTTTACTGAGTAACTCTAACTATACTATTCAACATTTTTCTGTACAACTGTTTGGAGAGATTTCCAAGAATTCTGTCAAATAAGATAATAGGTTAGGAAAAGTAATTAAATGATTGCTTTTTAAACATCATATTTGCGTGTTCATTTAATTGAAGTACTTCAAAGCTCATGGGAGTAATCTGCCTAAAAGATAAAGATGAAATTTTTCATGGGGAATCTTAGCAATTTATTTCATGGAATAAATTCAGATTACACTGAAGTGCTAAAAAACTGGTAAACTTGTCAGATATTTCATGTGAGCACAGGACTGTTAAAACATAGATTGGGAAATATTTGTTGCTGCTGAGTTGCAGTTTAAATTTTTGCACAAAAGGTAATTTTCATCGCAGTGCTGATAGGGAAATTAAAGAAACTGGCAATTTTTAAAATATGCTTACATTTTCTCTATAAGCTACTGAAACTCCCAACTCCGCTTGCTATAAAACTTTAAGACAATAAACATTCTTTTTTAATTCTAAATAAACTACACAGGTAATTATTAAATGTATGAAAACAGAATATGTTAACTAGTATACCTGAAAGCGAGTACGTAATAATCATTCTTTTTTCGTAATTTTTTTCCTTATACTTTTGTAAAATATTGTCGTAAATTAGTAGCTTCCCTTTCATTTTAATAAGCATGCTTGCATCAATTATTCATCTATATTTTTATTTCATAATTTATCAAGAAAGAGGAAAGGAAAATCGGTCGCTATAAATTAAGAATTTTGCCCAGTGAAGTATTCTTGTTGCAAACTGAAAAAAGGGCCCCAAGAAGAAGTTTTAAATTACTTGGTAAGTTTTTCACCAAAGCTTACAGAATTTAATATTTAACCGTAATTTGACTTGTAGAATTTGAAATATGGGGGGGATATGTCATTTCAGAAAATGTCCTATTTTGTGTGAAAATATCTGTGCTAGAATAGTCCTGTATATGAGTCTTAATGTATATCCTGAATTATGCTTTCAAGATGTGAAGAAGCAAATTGAGTTTCAGCAATCAGCAAAGTAGAATGGAAGGTCTAGAACTGCCCTTTCCCCCTCCCCCTTTATTTTTGCATAGAGTGGCTTTTTATATTAAATACTATACTGATGCTTTGAAACACATGATGAATACTTAAAGACAGAAAATATTTTAACTAATTTGAAAATGATATATAAATTGTTAATTCAGAAGTCAAACAACAAAAATCAGCGTTATAATTTACAAAATTTTCACAGGACTAGTTATAAATAAATAATTAATATAAATTGTTATTAGAGTATGACAGATACAATTCTTATTTCCTGTTATTTAAGTTGCATATGTTGGTTTATATCGATTAAACAATTTCTTAATGGAGTACTTTTTTTCATTTAACTTTTAGGGAGAGGGTAAACACTAAAGCCTCAATTTTCAGGATCGTGATAATCATTTACAATTTTGATGTGCTTACCAATCTATTGTATGAGGGACTGTGTCCATACATAATGTGTATAGACAATTTGAATGTTTACAAAATGTTCTTGAAATTTTCTCTAGTACCTGATAATCATTTAAAATCAAAGTACATTGGATTGAGCAAAGAAATTCCAAATATGTCTTCTAACTTAATGGTTTAACCCTTCCTTCTCGCTCCCATCAAGATTACAGGGTGAGGTTTCACCTTCTATTTCTCATACCCATTATATTTCTGGGCTGTAGTTTTAAAAAGAAACCCACCAAAAAGATTTAAAAAGTGTTTGTTTCTTAGATCTTTAAGGAATGGAGGGGGGGACTTCCTGTGTATGAGCTGAATTCATTGAAAGTTTTCTCAATTTCTAGAATTTGTAAGTGTGCAGCTCTGAATGTAAATAATCTGATGTTAAAAATGTTGATTTTTTTTTTACTATTACAATAAATGTTTTTTTGCAATTATATTTTCAGGATATTTTGAAGCAGGCTACAGAAGATCATTTGAAGAGTGCATCAGAATTACCATATTTTGAAGGAGATTTTTGGCCTAATGTTTTAGAGGAGAGTATTAAGGAGCTTGATCAGGAAGAGGAAGAAAAGCGAAAAGCAGAAGCATCTGCAGCTGCTGCTGCTGAGGCAGCAGCAAGAGCTGCAGCTGCTGCATCAGATGTGAATGGTGAAGGAGAAGATAGCATGGATGTGAGTTTTTTTAAAAAGATTGTCTTTAGAAATAGTTCTTTAACTCTTAAAATGCTACAAAAGCTTACACTGCACTTTTGGGTCTTTATTGAAACTGTACTTGCTAAATTAATTTACATTTAGTACGGTCCTGGTTGATTGTATTTGTTGTTTTGTACTTGAATTTGTGTTTGTTCCAATATTTCCTTTAAAAACAAAGTGGTAATGCAGTTTAAAAAATTTCCTCTTTTTAAGAGATCTTAATATTATTGAATATTTTTCAGTTTTGTATACTTTTTTTATATACATTATTTCGTAGCTTGTTTCTGGTAAACTTTATTAGGTTTTTTGCGTGGACGTTTTAGGGGGGCTTAATAGCACCTACTCTACAAGATATGTTAAATGTCTTTTTCACTTGAGTTGTGATTTATTCTTGTTTTTAACTGGTCTTTAATACGTGCGTCACAAGTAGAAATTAATTATAATTTGGTTTTTTAAAAAAATAGAATTGGTAACCTAATATTTGTTAACTAACAGTTTAAACTTGTGTGTACAAGCTATTTTTTCCCCCTGATATTAGTTTGCTTGGAATAAATAAATTTTTATTTTAACACAGTTTTCTTAGATGTCGTGCGGATACACCCTTCTTATCTAAGGAGCTCTTTAGTTTGTATTAAAATATCTGTAAAAGGAAATGACAACACAACTAAATCCTATTTAGGGTCATTTATTTTGGCCTATTATTAATAAATATAGTAACTATATTGGTAAAAGAACTAAACATTTGACCAAGGTTTTATTGCCAGCAGAATTGACATTATTTTTATTCATTGTTTTAATCCTCACACCATCTAAGGAGTTTCATGGATACCATTTTGAGAAAAAGGACTGCCACCAAAGGTTTTATGGTTGTGTAAGAGCTGCAGAATTTTAATGCTAAGATTTATTTATTTATAAATGATGTATAAAAAATGTACTTAGTATGTGACTTTAATTCAAAACATATGGGTGTTCAGTACCAACGAACCCTTGTGGATCAAGAATATGGGAGACTTTCCAGCAACAATTAATCTCACTGTTATTAATGATCAAAATAGCCCCCGGCATTTGTAGGTCTTCTTGGAAACACATGGATTGACTTAACTCTCCATTAAGGGATACAAAGGTACAAAGTTTAAAAATAGGAAGTGGATTCGAGAGAGACGTTAAGTGACTATAAAGCAATTAATTTTGAAATTCATATGGATATGAGGCCCTTCTTCTCAAAGACTCAAAATGAGAATTGAAAACTCTCAATGGCTTGCATTAAGGCAGGAGATAACAGATCTTTCTTGTTCAGAATTTAATTTGAATTCTGATGCAGAAATTAAAATTCTACAATTAAAGAAATTTCAGAAAAATTAAAGGTACTGTTTAAACAATATTTAAGGCATTTACCATCTAATAAAACACACGAAACTACAAAAATGTGGTGGAGCCATGTTCTCACACAAGAAAGAAGACAACTAAAATAATTGCACCAAAACTATCAAAATGCAAGTAATCAAGAGAGGAAAGATAAACGTCAAATCTACAATAAAGCAGTGGAGATACTCTATGCTATATCATTAGCGTTCACTTCCCTCAGGACAACGTTGAGAACGACAATGAGGAGCAGAGAGAGAGATGAAATCGTTTTATAACTCCAGATACAGATGATCTTCCAATACTACCCAAGAAATAAACAATATCATCAATTCTACAAAAAGAGGAAAAGCCCCAAGGGAAGACGAACTTTCCATAGATATTGTAGAGGAAGTCTTTATTGCTAATGCAAGGACTTGAATTAAGAATAGATGCTTAGAAATTGGTTACTTTCAGAAGAATGGAAGATTGGTAATTTTAGTCCTTTTTCAGAAAGAAGGGAAAGATGTTAGAAATCCCAATGTCTACAGACCCATTTGCCTTTTATCGGCTTGGGGCAAGATACTAGATAAGATCATTCATGACGACCAACTCATTTTTTTATTCAGGGTTGCCACGCTACCTGGAGAACCGGGAAAAGTCAGGGAATTCGAAAATTGACCAAAATATTCAGGGAATTTAAGTATTTTTGTCAAAATCTGGAAAAGTCAGGGAAGTTCATACAACGATGCCGCCAAAAAAAGCGATTTTTGCGCCGACGTCGGAAGAGATAACTTTTTTGGCGAATTATGTATCACGTGAGTGTCATTCGGGTAGCTGGCATAGAGCCAATTTTCGCAGCTCCAATTTGATTGTCTTTTAGAAAGGCAAAGCAACTTTCCCGCAACTTTTGGTTTCCAGTATTCTCGAGAATCGCATGTGCAGTGCATGAACTAAAGAAAGTACCTGTTCTCGTATAAAACAAAATGGGTTTAATCCTAGTATACGGTACCATGGAGGTTAGAATCAAAGAATATGTATTGTAAAGAAGGAAAACCTCTCTGCAACAGACGTGGCTCCGTTCCATCATAGAGGGAAACAGCGGTGCATGTCTGATATATCTGTTGCCGAAGCTCGAAACCGGTGTCGAAGTTTGAAGGTCACGTTATCAAGAGTTCATAAAATGAATATCGTTTAAAATTTCTTGAACGACTTGCGCTAAAAAGACGTGCCACGCACGTCGAGATGCTTTTCTCTCAAACCGTGAGCGACGTGAACACCACGTCGATAAGCATTTACCACAAAAATGAAAATAATGTGGTGCACACGTCGCCTAACAACGAGATTGTTTATTTCTGGAGTTACAGCTCTGGATTGCACTCGCAGATGCGAAGCGGCGTAAATGAGACACTTTACCGCTTGTTATATTGTAGCGCACGGCACCGCAACCGTGAAGTTTAGTCTTAGCGCAAGTGGTTAAACTCTAAAGGAAAAAAAAATTATTTTTTGGCACAAGTAAATTAATTCATGGATTAGTTATTTTCAGGGGGAAAAAAACTACGAAAATCCGTTTTTAAAATTATTGCGTGGATTTTTCGCAATAATTTTAAAAACGGATTTTCGTAGTTTTCTTTTTGTCAAAGAGCGTTTCTTCTTAACACGTGTTTCTCAATTTTCTGTACACAGCGCGAAGAGAGAAATTCTGGCCGCCAGGTTCCGTCGCCAAATCCCTTGGCAAATTTTCCCTCCGCATTCTA
This sequence comes from Stegodyphus dumicola, assembly GCF_044657685.1. Taxonomy (NCBI): domain Eukaryota; kingdom Metazoa; phylum Arthropoda; class Arachnida; order Araneae; family Eresidae; genus Stegodyphus; species Stegodyphus dumicola. Next base: position 229,973,353 of record NC_140780.1, read on the forward strand.
ACGGCGTAATAGCATTTTACTTGTATGGAACCTTTTCTTCTTTACATAGACGTTCTTTGTTTAGAATAATAATGGGATTTGGCGACATCATGATACGCAGTAAACGGGTCATTTTGGTCTTGGCGACAATTTTCAAAATCGTGCCAAAGCCTTACCGTATACTAGAATTTTACTGCAAAATCTTTTTAAACTTTTTTTTTTTTTTTTTTTCTTTTTAATAAATACCTTGCCATTTTGCAGTAAAATAAAAAAATAGTAATCAGTCATCTAGGCTAGCCATGTAATATAACTATATTCGCTAAAATATCGTTGATTATTCTAATTCAATTTTTAAGTAATTATTTTTATGTTATTCATATAATTTAATGTTGCTTCTTCCCTCTAAATTTATTTATTATTAGTAAATAATATTTCCAAATTTCAGGAAATTTTCTCTGGCATAATCCTAAAATTAATTATAGCAGTATGATGACATACCGTCACGAAATTTAATGCACATATTTTTTCCTTATGTATGCTGCAAAATAAATATAAAATACCTCAATTTATTAAAATAGATTTCTTTCTTTCGTTTAGCTGCAGAATGTCTGCAAAAAAAGCCTTATTTTATTCCAGATTGGGAAGTTTCTAATCTCAATCTTCAGTGGAGAAAACAACAACTATTATAATTATATTTGTGTTTTCAAGTGTTAAGGTGCTTTTTAAGAACATACCTCACACAAATTAAATTTACCTAACTATTTAAAATCTAACCTAACTATTTAGCATTGGGTTGTGATTTATAAGGACCGGATTAGCCTCGTGTTGAACTGGTGATGATCATGAGTAATAATTAAATAAAACATACATTTGTTATCCAATGTATATATCTTAAATTTTATTAAGTTTCTTAAGTGGGAAAACTAAACAAAATTATCAAAGTATACCAAGAATAATTAAGAATAAATGTCCTCTGGGATTTATTGAATAATTAAGTGAATTTGCTACACAATACAAGTAATACCATAATTAATTTACCTCTTAGCACAGCCAACGTACATTATGCGGATAGACTGGAATTTTCTTGAAACACACCTGGGAAACCTGGAAAAGTCAGGGAATTTCATTCTCCTGTTTGAGTGGCAACCCTGTTATTGCAAAGAAAATACTCAATAATAATAGCCAACAATATGGTTTTACAATGCGCTGTAGCTCAATTAATGCAACAAATAGCCTAGTTATTGAAATTCTTAACAATAGAATGAACAATCTTCGTACTTGTGTTATTTCTATAGACGTATCTGCATTCAATGACCTTTGGTGGCCTGGATTGCTATCGAGTTTAAGTGAAGTCAAATGCCCAAGAAACCTTTTTCACGTAATTCGAGCAACCGGAAAATACAATGCTTTAGATGCGTAGAGCTTTAGAAAAACTTAAGCACTGGAGCAACAAATATTTAGTATTAATAGAAACAAAATAAATTTGGCTCTAAATTACATAGATCGCCTCCACGAATTAAGTGGGACAACATAACTGTTTCAGGAAGTTTTAATCAAAATACTTGGGTTTTATTCTTGATCAGAAACTCAAATGGATTCCACACTTAGTACATTTAAAGGAGAAAACCCAAACTAAATCAGATCATTTTTTCAATATTGGAGCACCAAAAGAAAATTACTTAAAATACTTTAGCTAAGAGCTGTTGAGTGACTGATACTTTATGGGTGTCCCGTGTGGTTCATGGGCACCGTATGTCAAAAGCAAAAACTTTCACAAATACAAAGGACAGTTCTTTTATGTATTACCAAGTGTTATTCAGCATCTCCCACATCAACTCTCCAAGTTCTCTCGGGCTTTATGCTCTTAGATAGGAGGTTCAAAGAAAATTCTTTAGGAATAATATAAGGAAAACTGGAACTAGGCAATCTTGTTATATGGTACAAATACCTTAGAAGAAAGAGTGCCACACTTCTACTCATCCTGGTTATCAAGACAATTCCCTGGCATAAGAATACTCCGGCACGGTAAAATATCGAAATCTTTATTGATGAATCTAAGATTGGTGGAAATATAGATGCGGCTTTCATTATGTGCAACAATGGGCACAAAGTTCATTCTGAAATTTACAGATTAAATGATACGGCTTCCGTGTTCCAAGCAGATATTCTTTAAAGGAAAGCACTGATCTGGATAAGTTCCTCAACAACTGACAGCATTCCTATTTGTATTTTTACAGATAGCCATAGTTTCCTTCAAAGTTTAAATAGTGATAAAATTACAAAAAAATGCATTCTCCTTAGCCTTAAAAAAATCATAAAAACACTTTTAGGTTCCCATTCCCTAGACCTTAATTGGATTAAAGCTTACATTGGAATCGCAGAGAAGGAAAGAGCAGATTCCGAAGCAGAAAGAGCAACAAGACAAAACAAGATAAAGTGCTACTTTCAGAGGTTTTGGCCAAACATCAAGTCCTGCAAGAATCACTTAAAACATGGCAGCAAAGATGGGGTGAGGGACTCTACAGTCTACCACTTATGCTTTCCCCCAAGTTTCTCTCTCTCTCTCTCTCTCGTATGTAATCAGATCACATTTTAAATCAAGTCTTGACAAACCATGGTAAATTTCAGCAATATGTTTAAAGATTTCATAAAAAGAACACAAGATGTGGCTGTGGAAGTAGTGGAGAGCTCCATTACATCACATCTTGTCCAGTAACAGTTGAAAGAACATCTCTTTTTCCATCACCATTCCCTTCACTGAGAACATTGGCAAAATGTAATTCTGCTCCTAATATCATGAAGTCAATTACGCAATTTATACATGTAAGTGACTTGGACTTTATTGATTATTCTTAATCCTACAATGTTTGTCATTCTGATTGTTATTTTTCCTTCCATTCACGTCAATGTGTTAAATTTTTTAGTCACTACAGTGTTTACTTACATTTGTAACCAAGTTATATCTGTTTATAAGTTTATTTAAATTTTTATTACTTTGTTATCACTATTTATATGTTACGAATATTATTTACTATTTTGTTTTTATATCTGTTTATATGTTTGTTTGAATTTTACTTTAATTGTTCATTTATGTAAAGACAAAAGTTTGAAGAATTATTCCACTAGCATTGTAACCTCGCGGCCTTCAGTCACTTCTTGTTTTAGCCATCATGACTTCCCCCTTTTTGGTTTTAGCAGGGTTCATAGCGGTCCTTACAAGTGCTTATAAGTCCTTATATTTGAAAATAAAATATAAAGGACCTTATAGGTGCTTACTTTTTTAAAGCCCTTATTTTTTGTTTTTAGTGCTTAGTTTTTGCTTTTAGTGCTTTTCTTAATCCTTTTTTTTTTTTCTTTCTTTCTTTTTCTAATGAATGCGCATTTTTCCCCGTACCAAAGCCGAAACTAAATAACAACTTTCCTTCCAGATGGTGAGTCATACTCCCGGAAATTGCTTTTCCCCCCTTTCTCTGCATTAACATAATCTGGTGTGCGCGAGAGAGAGAATACAGACAGGTGCACATCGTTTTGTAGGTCAAAGAATTGCTAAACCAGTAGAAAATTCCGTAACATTCGGTATTCTTTTCCTCCCACCCAAATACTACACACATTTGAATTTCCATCAAGATTTTAATAATTTGCATTCTTGTTCCGCGTGGTCATTTCATATTCGTGTTTATTATGAGCATATGTATGAATACTTATAATAATATAGTTGCAATAACTGGTGAAGTATAAATAAACTTCCAAAAAATGGGTGTGTTTTTACGCAGAACTAGCTTTCTAAGGAATAATATTCGGAATGGCTTAAATAAAAGAAAAGTAATCAAATAGTCAAATTAATTTCATTTTTTTTTCTGCCAATACATTATACAGTACGGAGGTTTGGAGGTTCTCCCCTTTCTCCGCAAAATGTCTAATATTGAAGCATCGGACTTCTTTTTTTTTTTTTTTTTGTGGTCTACCCAACCTAAGCGAAGATTGATTCTATTCTGGAAATTTAACACAGTCTGTTGAAAATTAGAATCAAACTCTCCAGATTGGTAAGTCTCTTTCTTTTCCTTTATTTAGTTCTTTATTCTCCGAATACTGGCAGCTGTTGATTCCGATTGCGTAATATCGCATGTGGAAGAATTACGCCGCACGTATTGCGCAATGTTTGCGGTATTTTGCAAAGATAATTAATTTTGATGTTCAGTCTGAGATTTGTTTATGATCACTTAAAGAGTTTTACTGTGCTTTCTAAGCAGAATATTTCTCAGTTCCGTTGGTCTATTTTTATGTGGTGCACATATTGAAATGTCAAAATCATTTATGTAGCCGAGAAATCTGAAGAACGGCTACAATCTCCCTCACTCCTCTTTTTCCAGTTTATCCGAAATATTCGGCAATTTCCGAGTGTGCCGGTTAGTTAAGCTTTTACTGTTAAAGGATGACTGCATGAAGCAATTTCGCATATTCTGATTTCAGAAATGTGCCTCTTTTTTACTTAAGTTACTTTGCTTGGAATATATGTTAAGGAAAATCTGTTATGCAATGAAAATTTAGAAAATGTTCAGAATTTTAATTTAAGTTAAATTATTTAAATATTAATATGAGTGGAAAAATAAAATATTAGGTGCCAAATGAATACAATTAATATGGCTTATTATTATTTATTTTCTATATTTTGAACTGAAATTTCATCATTAAATTTTGTAATATAGTTTATTTCTGCATAGTTTTTTTTTCTCTCATTGTAAACTAATTCTGTAAATTGAACTGTCATTTAAAATTTTTAAAAAAAAAGTTAATTGTTTTCCATGGTTGAGGTAATGCTCATTCTCTTAATAAATATTGCATTGCTCATATTTTAATTTACAAGTCTAATTTTTCTTTTAAGGTTATGCAGTTGTATATAATGTAATTAGACAGGTGCTTATTTTTTCCTTAAAATGTGCTTGAAAAGGGCTTATAGGTACTTATTTTTTTTTTTAACTAAAATGTGGCTACAAACCCTGTTTAAGTTTGCAAAGCTTTCTCTTTCGCCTTTTGGCCTTGCCTCTCAGCCCGCTTTTGTCTTTAGGCTTTGCTTCATTTCGTGTGTTCCACTTCTTCTTTAGCTGAAAGGCACCCTTTCCTCTTTTAGCCATTTGGCATTTCTTTGAGGTTCCCTTTCTCAGCTGACATGTTTTGCCTTGTTTTAGCCTATTTGCTTTTGCCTACCTAGGTACTTAGCACCTGTCTCCTCCTGCCTAATGTCAAGTGAGATAATGGAGTGTGTAGAAGTGTGGATTCATTACAAAATGCCGCAATTGTTTTCAGTAGCAGGAGTGGTTATAAGAGCGTATAAGTGGGATTTTTAATCAATTAAACCATGGTTTTTTGTTATGCTTGGTTTACTCATATATTGTGAAGGTGTGTGTAGTGCTTTTATTAATGTGTGTTACAGTGTGCATGTGTCAAAGTATAGTGCAAGTTCACATGCTTTACAGCTATAATAGCTGTAGCAGCATTCAGTATGTGTACATGGTGCTTTCAGAAGCAGTGTCTGTTTTTAAATGCGAAATCATGTTGAATTTTTTGTTGTATGTACATCGATATTTTGTGTGTATTTATATTGTATCTGAATAAGCATCAACTATTTCCATAAACCTAAATAGCTATGAATCTTTTTTTCCCCCTTTAAAATCAGTGTAGATAGTAGTCCATGTAATACATTGCCTCTAAATTTTATAGTGGAAATTTTTAATGTAGTTTCTTTAATTTCATGTCCCTTATTTTTATGGGTTTTAAAAATACTGAGCAGATCATGTTTTTCATTTGGTAGAATAATATGAGTGGTGTATTAACCTGTAGCCCTTTTCTAGGGTAAAAAGAAAGGACAAAAGAGTGGCCGGAACAAAAAATCTAACAAAAGCAAAAACAATCAGCGTAAAAACAACAAGAAGTCCAACGTTCCTTATACTGGTAATGATTTGTCAGCAAAAATTTATTCCACTATGGAGAAACATAAAGAGGTAAGAAATTTCATTTTCTAATAAAACAAACTCTATTTGAATGTTATAATTAACTGTGCGGTAAAAGTTTCATCATTCTACTTGTAATATCACTTTATTAAATTCTTACACAACGGACTGGTTGGTTTCATGAGTTCGTAAAATTGAGAATCTCTAGTTTTAACTTGCTCGCCAGTGGCCAAGCTGTAAAGTCACGGAATGCTGGTAACTTGAGCTGGGTTTGATTTCTGACGAAAAGGCTGGCTGCATGGCCATTTTCGTGGTTTTCCACCTTTGTAGTGTAGATGCAAGCCAGTTTCCTGCAGAAAGTAGTCCTTCGCGAAGGCATTCCTCCCGTTAGGCAGGTGGCCCTTGTGTCCTTTGCCGTAATCACATAAACCTAAACCTAGTTTTAACTTGAAGCATTTTACTTGTTGCAGCTTTTAGCATTTTCATTCAGGAATTAGTGCCTTTGAGTCAGTTTTCTTTGAATATTTTCCTATGGGCCATCTAAGAGCATTTGGCTTAGTTTACCAAATATTATGTAAAAGTATATTCTCAACACCCCTCCAAAAAAAAGTTAATCTGAATCTCTTAAATCCATCTCCCATTATTAGTAAAACTTCATAGGTATATGAAGCAGAAATCCTATTTCTTGCTGAAGTAGGAGTTGCCTGTGTTAGGTAGAAGTTAATATGATTGAGAATTTTTGAGTTTCTTATTGTTTTTTAACCCATCGAGTTTGAAAACTTGTGAAAAGCTGGGATGAAATTACACTAAAGTTCGCCTTTTTATGCTCATTTATATTTTATAACAACAAAAATCATTCTTTTTACTTTCTTTTACTAAATAGTCTTTATTTTGCCAACTCTCTGCAGTTGAGAAGTTAAGTGGATTTATCTATTTTCTTGATGCTTAGGTCCAAGAAATAGGGTAAACTGGTGCCTTTTTAATGTCAAATATGAAATTTTAGCAGTATTTTCCGGATTTATGGAATTGCATTTTGATTGACCTGATTCTCAGATCTGTGTGTTTCTGGTCCTGTTTTGCAGCTTTTAAAAATGTCTGCATGCAGAGAAGCCCTTCATGTTAATGATTAGGTGTAAGATTAGTTGTTAAGCAAATACTGTATATCTGTTTTTGAGGGAGGAGTGGTCAACTAAGTATCAATCAGTGAATAAGCTTTCATGTGTTTTGTTGGATAGATTTTGTACCTTTTCTAATTTATGACACCTTTGTAGTGATACCATACCCGCTTCTTGAATGTAGTTCCAGTCTATTGTCGCGTAGTTTGACTTGTCTATTATTTATAGTTTCCTAGTGAGGTCACTACTAAGTTAATATGATAGGAAAACATAAATTGCCAGTAATTAATATATGCTTTATAAAAACTAAGCCAGCTTATCTAGAACTAAAATAATGTGCATGAAATGATGATGAGGATGATAGTCTGGCATTACCTGTAGTCGGATTAAGTAAATTTTCTACCTGAATTAGCTTCTCTCCCTTCCAGAATTTTTTTTTTTTTCTTTTTATTCTTACAAAGTTGGTATGTCTATTGTAATATTTGCTATTGAGTCATAATTAGTTTGGCTAGATTTCACTTTTGAGCATTTTGCTCGAATAATGAATTAGAGCTCGGTAGAAGTTATGGTGAAGAAGCTGTATGATTAATTATAGTGTATTATATATTTTTAATCATCATACCATCATTTTAATAAAAATCCTAGTCCTTTTATGTAAATTTTTTTAAAAAATAAAAGTGTTTAATATGTATAACTTCATACCTGCCAACTTTTACGAATTTTTCGTAATTTTTACGAAAATGCGTTTGTCTTTACGATTTTACGATCGTAATCCATTTTTTACAATTTTTTTCCTTTTTCAAGTGTTTTTAGTGATTTTTGTCGAAATTTTAGAATTTTTCGCCAATAGCATCGTGTTTTACCGCCAACTACCGACTACTTCGAATCCAGTAACCTGCGGTTTCTCCCAACTCGTCGCTTAACCAGCCAATCCAATGTGCTGAACTTGTTTCTCTGACTCTTTTCTTTGTGGGCGCCAGATTATTTTTTTCGCGTTTGCTTCAGCAGCAAGGGAAATTACTCAGCGAGTGTGGATTGTCGCATTCTCTTTTTTTTTTTTTTTTTTTTTTTTTTTTTTGTTTGCACATGCTACGAATTTTTTTAATACGTCGTTGTTACGAAATGAGTTCAAAAAAACCGTATTCTCAATATTTTCGGCCTGCCTAGAAAGCCGAATTTCCAACAATTAAAGAATCCTTCAAAGGAATTAACTATGCATTTTGCAACGTGTGCGTGTGTGACTTCATAATAAGTCACGGTGGAAGAAGCGACATTGTGAAGCATGTTAAGTCTTAAAAAGCATGAAGTTAATGCTTCGGCTTCGACAAATTACACAACCTGGGACTCACAGGCTACATCACAAACATAATTAAATCCTACCTAACCGGTAGACACTTTGTCGTTCATGTTTCTGGTTCATTATCCACAAACCGGCCTATACGGGCTGGTGTTCCACAGGGATCCCTTCTGGGCCCTACCCTATTCAATATTTACGTGAACGACATCCCCACTACACACAACACAACACTAGCCATGTATGCAGACGACACAGCGATACTTACGCAAAGTGCATTTGTTAGTTCAGCAATACAACAGCTACAACACCACATCCACTCGCTAGAGACTTGGCTGACCAAATGGAAAGTCAAAGTGAATGTCGACAAGACACATGCCATACTGTTTACTACTAAGAAGAATTTCCCGACTCACCTGCAAATGTATGGTGTGGACATACATTTGCAGGTCAAGCAGGTCCCTTATCTTGGGGTGATCCTCAGTAAATCTTACATGGAACCCACACATTACACATATTCTCAGGAAGTTTCGAGCTAGTAAAGCTTCACTCTTCCCCTTAATTGCTCGAAACAGTGTTCTATCTATTGATAATAAGTTGCTCATTTACAAAACCATGTTGCGTCTAATTCTTAGTTATGCATGCCCCATCTGGGCATACTCGTGCAAAAGTTTGAGAAGGCAGTTACAAGCTGCCCAAAACGGGGTATTGCGTATGATATGTAATGCCCCCTTGTACATTCGGAATAGCCAAATTCGTAAAGAGTTAAGAATAGAGGATCTTTGTGATTTTTATTGCCGCCTATCTAGGGCATTTTATGATAAACAGGAACTTCTGGACAATCCTGTGGTTGTTAACTATTGTTATGATACTAGGGACCCCAATTTCAGTAAATGCCCAAGGGCGATCCTAAATGTTAGTAATGTGTAATTTTGTATCTGTGTTATGCAAATTGTTGCTCAGATATTGTTCTTTTTTCCTTCTGACTGCTTTTTGTTTTTGCTAGTGGCACTAAGGCGTCGCACTTCGTATTTTCTTTCTCTTGTGTGTACATGTATTCTTCTGTGAAATAGTTGTTAAAAAAATAGTTAATTGTGTATCGATTAGTAATTAGGTGCTTAAGGGAAAAAATATGTATTTAGCTATTGGCAATTATGAATTTAAACTCTTGCTCATTTAATTATTTAGCACATTCAGTTATATTTCTCAGAATTTGAAACTTTTATCATGTTATTCGATGAGGGGTAGGGCTATGGCGCCCAGGCACCCTGGTGGTTAAGCACCGCAGTTCAACTCGACAACGTCAAAGAAAATGGATGATTTTTTTTTTTTTTCAAATTCGGCTACGAATTCGAATGCCGATGTCATTTTGGCAGTGTTTGTTTATTGCATTCCTCATCGAACATAACGTGCCGCTAAGCGCTGCCGATCACGCCGGTCAATTTTCCAGATGGATGCTTCCCGACTCCAAGATTGCTCAGAAATATGCTTGTGCTCACACGAAAACATCTTCTATTGTGAACGAAACTGCTTGCGATGCACAAAGTAAAACGATAGCTGCACTCCAGAATTCAGCATTTTCATTGTCAATCGATGGCAGCAACGACTGCGCTTGGAAGCTTTACCCCATCGTTGTCACATATTTCTGTGATGTTTTTAATGAAATGAAAACTCATCTTTTGCGTCTTCCATTGTTAAATGGAGACGTTACGGGGGAAAATATTGCCTCCTTAGTAATTAATGAGTTGAAACAACTTAACATCCCAATATCAAACTGCATTTCATTTGGTGCAGATAATGCTCATGTCATGGTGGGTGACAAAAAGGGTGTAGCCTCTTTCCTCAAAAAAGAACAAAATGAATTGTTATTGGATGCCCATGCCACTTAATTAATTTGGCAGCAGAAAAAGCTGCAGCTGTAATATCACACAGTAATGCTGAGTGCGAGAGAGTCTTCAGAGTTAAGAAAAACAAAACTATGTTTCGTTCTTCAGTTTCACCAAAAACTCTAGAAAACATTTTAATTGCTAAATGTTATGAGGAAACGAATTGTTATGACTGGAAATTTTCCAAAGAATTTAATTTTTTTTTGTGTAACATTAAGTTCTTGTTTTATGTTTCCTAATAAATTTTTTAGTTACTACTTAATTGAGATTTACTAATGCAAGTACAATTTTCTTGTTTCTATTTGTATAAATTGTTATTTTTTTAATATCAAAGCATGATATTAATTCTTCGTGTTCTTCTGGATTTTGGAGAAATCTTCTGAATTTTTATCTTTAGAGGTTGGCAGGTATGTAACTTGTAAACAAGTTTGTCATGGTTGTAATCCGTTGTTATAGAAATACGCATAATGAAATTAACAAGGAAAGAAATTACATGTGTTAGCATATCCACTTTTCTTTTCCTTTTGAATTTTGTGTCCAATGTTAATGAATGTACACATTCGTAGGTCTTCAGAATAAACTTAAATTCACATTAAACTGCAAAAATGAATGGTGTTTGTTCTGTTTTATATTGTCCAGTATTCTATTACTGATTGAGTATGACATCCATTATGTATTCAGATAGGTTTTCCATTAGTCATGGATACTCAAAAGTTTTAAATTCATGCATAAATCTAAGATATACTCATCTAAAAGTCCTTTTCGTTAACATTGAAGTCTCTGTGAGGTAAAATATAAAATTTTCTTATTGCATTATGTATAAAATCCTCCCCTCCATCCATTTCCTTTTTTCTAATGAAACATAATCAGCCTAGTAAGAACATTTCTGTGATCTTCTTAAATGAAAATTTGTTTGTCATAGGGTTCCCACCCCCAACCAAGCTGCAAAATACTTCAGGGCTGGCTACATTCAAGATACAAATGATGTTTATTGTTTTGTATGCCTATTTCTTTGCACAGAAGTATTTAGAAATATATCGCTTTAATTGGACCATATTATACATTTTCTCATGAAAATAGTCTTCTTTTAAAGTCTGCTTTTATAAATATTTTTATGTAGCAGCTGTTTTATCTTAAAAAATAATATGAAGCTCGAAATTGTGTTAGATTAAGCAATATGAAAGAAAATTACTTATTTTTGTCGTAACTCTTTTTAAGAACTTTTTAAGAATCTGTGTTGCATCACTTACATCATTATTCCATCTACAGTCATTCACAATTCTGTATAGTTCTTGTCCAATTACCATTCAAAGGTGAAACAAAGGAGCCAAGCTTAAATACGCCAACTGCTGAATTAAGCAGTTACTTTTTCTTCCTTCTCTTCTTTACCTAGTTCTGGTTTCAGCATTTACTCCTTTCATTTGGTGTTAACAGATGTGTTACATATATACAAAGTTGTGAGGCACTTACAGCACCCATAATGTTGTGTTAACCAAAAATATATGTTGTAAGTAATTTTTAATGTGCGATTAAAGATATTAATCAAGAATGTCTGGGAATAAATTATCTGTCGAGCTCAGCAAGTCCATTATTCCATCTACGCAACAGTTTCAAGTTATCTACAGCTAAATCTATATATACACACATTGAAGGGTCATTACATTAGGACCACCTATGACATGTAGGAGGACCACCTTTAGCCCTCTAAACTGTCAGCACCCAGCATGGCATTGACTCCACAAGGTGCTGATTGGTCATATGAGGTATCTGGTACCAAGCGCTCACAAATTGACCCTGCAATTCCCGCACATTGTGAGGGGGTTGTGTGTCAACACAACTTTGGGTTTTCCAGGTGGGACCACAAATGCTGTATTGCAGCGGTTCTCAACCGGTGGTACACAAGAAAAATAGGTAGTACTCAAAGGAGAAAAGTATTTTTAACTATTACATTCAAAAATTAAATACTCCAACATCCTGATAAACGTTTTTCTCTAACACTTGTAAATTTATGCAACTTGAGCTTTGTTCAAGAACTTCAGCAAAATATTTTCACTGCTGTTCTCAACTGGTGGTGCAGAAGAGGAAAATAGGTGGTATGTAAAGGAGAAAAGTGTTTTAATTATTAAATAAAAAAATTAAATACTCCATCATCCTGTTAAACTTCTTTCTCTGACCTGAGCTTTATTCAAGAAACAAAATTTGTCATAAATGATGTTCTTAAAAGGAGTAATAGAAATGGATGTTGTATTTAATAAGAAATTTAAGTTTCTGTAATAAGATAATAGTACCTCATTAGATCTTTTAGAGTTGATTGATTTATTAGAATGTCAACTTTAAGTCACCACCATTTCCGGGGCGCTTCTAATCGAAAACAGAGCGATAAGCTCTGTTTTTAATTAGAAGTGGTTTGTTTATATATATATATATATATATATATATTTTGTCTTGTTGCTTTGTATTTCTTACTTTTCTTACTTTTATATATATATATATATATATATATATATATATATATTTATTTTGTCTTGTTGCTTTGTATTTCTTACTTTTCTGTGCGATTTAAGAATATTGGCGTTTGTTTTTGAAGAACTTGTAGTATATTGTGCATTTAAATATTTGTGAAAAAATAATAAAACAAACTAGATTTTTCAAAATGGGAAAATGGCTAGGACTGACTGAGCAGAAAAGTGATGATTCATTGGTGATGGATCCAGGAAAATTTACTAACACTAAGGATGTTGAAAAGGAAAGAAAAATTGTTTATAGGAAATATAATGAAAATTATTTTATCTTTTTATCATTTGGGTTTTCTTGGAATGGATATGAAATGGACCCTCAACCTTAGTGTGTTGTTTGCGGTTAACAACTATCCAATCAAAATATGAAACCATTGTTTCTTAACCCTCTGAGCGTTAATACCAGATTTATCTGGTCATCAGAAATTTTGCTTTCTTTAATAATGTAAATATCATCTCAATGATTGTAAGTTCATGGAAATAAAGACTAAAATAAGTAATTATAAAAACTTAATTAGTAAATGCTGTTTAAATACCGGTTTTCATGACGGATCTAAAATCCTTTGCTGCTCAGAGGATTAAAGGTCTGAAGTAGTACATTTTAAGAGGAAATCAGCACAGTTCAAAAACACTAAACAAGTAATGAAAGGTTTTGTTACTCCAAGTGAAAAAGCTTTGGAATCTAGTCACCTAGCAAGCCTAAGAATTGCCAAGACTGCAGGCTTACACTATGGAAGAAAACCTTACATTTCCAGCAGCTAAAGCTATCATTTTAACATTAGTCAATGAAAATGCGGCTAATGAACTTAATATATTCTGTTATGAAATGATATAGTAAGTTGACGAATTCATGAAATGGCATATTCAGACACACTTATTCAGTTATTAGTTTACATACCTTTCAAAGAATGTGAATGAATTGCCGAAGACTGAATTTCTTCATGCTAGAGCAAAGGCAGATTAAATTTTCAATTCAAATTAAATTGACAAATTCATGTCTGAGAATGATGGTCCTTGGAATAAGTGCATTGTTTTATGCAGTGACAGAGCTTAAGCTTTAACAGGAAAACATTCTGGTGTTATTTCTGAAATAAAGAACTAAAATCTGAATCTAAATTTCCTCGCTGCTCCATTCATCATGAAAGCTTTAGTAGCCAAAATAATCCCTGAAACCTGAAAATTGTTTTGAATCAAACTGTGAAAATTGTTAATTTTATTAAAAGCTGAGCTTCAAGATTATTTACAGTTTTATGTAAAGAGATGGGCAGTGATTATGAATCGCTTTTGTTACATTTCGAAGAGAGGTGGTTATCCAGAGGCAAAGTTTTAAATTGTCTTTTTGAACTTCAATCAGAAATTCAAATTTTTCTCTGTGATTAAATATTTGGAATAGCAAAAATGATTTTTTAGAGAACGTATAGCATATTGACACTTTTGGAAAGTTAAATGAATTAAATTTAGGATTACGCAGACAAAGTGTTAAATTGTTTATCATTAGAGATAAAAAAAAAATTAGATCTAGTAATAAAAGAATTTTGTCATATTTAAAGCTCTTTACCACTTTAAGAAAGCTTTCTAACCAAAAATAATTTGAAAATATAAGAAATAGCATCCAACATTAAAAATATTTGTTTTCATTGATAAATAATTTCAACATTTATTTTCTCGAGGATTATGAAAAAGAAATCCATTTTGTTAGGATTAGAAATCCATTTTGTTCAAATGTATCTGAAATTTTATCTTGTGAAGAAACAGAACAGTTGATAGAAAATTTCCTTTGATTGAGCTCTAACTGAAGCTTTCAAAAATAACACAGTTGCAGCTGAGCCCAAAAAAAAAAAAAAAAAAAAAAATTAAAGGCATTTCAAATAAAGTTATTAAATTTTTATTGCCTTTTTGTGCAACCTATTTGTGTGAACAAGGATTTTCTTCAGTGTCATATTAAAAAAATAAATACAGAGCAAAGTTAAAAATGGATCTTAATTTACAGTTAAAACTAAGTGAAAAAAAAACCAGAGATAAAAAAATATGTTTCTCTTAAACAGGCCCAAATTTCGCACTAAATTTTAAAATTAAGGTATTATAATTTAAATTAAAATGGTAACCAATTTTTTAATATGTGCATATTTAATACAAATAGCCAATAGGCTGTGCAGATGGCAAAAAATATATTTTTTAAATATCTTTATTGATAAATTGAAAAATAGTCATTATAAATTGTGGTGGTACTAATGTTTTTCAATTTTTGTTTAGATGGTATGTGTTAGTCAAAAGGTTGAAAGCCACTGCTCTATTGGATTAATGAGAGGTGAATTTGTAGGCCAAGATATGACTTGAAAGTCGGGAGTGGCGTTATCCTGTTTCTAAACTCCACCCCTGCCTGAAATACTGTTGTCATGCATGGTGAACCTGGTCTGCACAATGTCGGGCATTGTACTATGGGAACTGTGGGTCCTAATGTGCTCCATGGAAACATTACCTACACCAGATAACCTTTGCCACTGGCTTGTCTCCGTCAAACTGTGCATCTGGGAGCCTTTTTTTTATTATTATTATTATTATTATTAAATGTCATGGACGAGAAAATGTAATTCGTCGGACCATGCAGCTTTCTTCTATTCTTCTGATGCCCAATTCCAATGTTTCGTGGGCCATAGCAGACGCAGCCGGCAATGATATCCATCAGTGCAGGGACATGCTTCAGCCTCCATCTGCATAGGCCAATACGCAGCAATGAATGCTGCACAGCGTTGAGAAACACTGTCTGGGACACCATTGTTGTAGCTTTTCGGTCATGGCAAACAATGCAAAGTTATCTTCGCTGTCCTCTGGAATCAATATGCCATCAACAACGTATAAAAGAAGCTAGAACTAATAATCAAAGAATTCAATAATGTTTTAAGCTTTATACCACTTTTAGAATGTTTTCTAACCAAAAATAATTTAAAATAAAAGAGTTAGCATCTGACATTGGCCTGCGACTTATCATTTCACCATCATACACCACTTTCAATATGTGTTTTGCAACATGTGTCCATGAATAGCCCACTGAATGCGTCGTTTCTGATATTGATATTCCCAGTCCCCGAGCCATAACCATTTAACCTTTATCGAAGTCTGATAAATCAGCTGCTTTTCCCATTATGTCACTAATTGCACTGTTTTGGAAGGCAGTGAATAGCCTCTTTATATACTCTTAACATTCTTAACATCAGCTGTGCATGCAGAGTGGTTTTGTTTATGGAGGGAGGGTGATCATAATGTAATGGCTCTTCAGTGTAATTATTTATATGATATATACACTCAAAAGTCGTTAATCCGGACTCGTCGGGACTTCGTCGATTCCGGATTATAGATCATCAGTTTAAATCTAAGATGGCATGCAGAAATTCTAAAATTAAAAATATGAAACCGTAATTTATGAAATAAAGAACAATTATGATCTAAAGGGTCTCAAAATTTGCAAAAAGAAAAAGCTTAATATTTATTTACATATTAACAAATATATATCGGAAATTCTATTTGATATAATCGAAAGTTTAAGCTTACTTTTATAAAATTGCTCTTACAGTCTGCAAAAAATAATAAGCCGGATCCAATTCGAAAATTAAGGAACAACGCAATCATCAACATTAACTGAAATAGATAATTAGATAATTTTAGCTTATACGTCCATTATACATAAAACGTGCACGCGAAAACGTATTCTGAACTTGCGCACACTCATATGCGAAGTCGTAAAAGTTCTTACGCGCACGCGGAAGCACCTATGTGCATGTGTCAACGCTGCGCATGCACAGAAAGTTTTTAGTTTTGAGGTCCGGGTTATAGATCATTCCGAATTATGTGTGTCCGAATTAACGACTTTTGACTGTATACATATATAAGAATTTTGGATGTATCTAATTTAGTAAATATATATAGCTGTTCCAGTTTGTATTTTCAATAAAATGACTTCAATGGTTATGTATTGACAGCAGAAAAATATTTGGGTAATTTTATCATTTACAAAAATAATTTTGTGTTACAGGTACATAATAAAAGTTAAAAAAGTGATGTTTGCATTTTATCGGTTCATTTTCAGTCCAGAGTTTAATAGTAGAATTAATATTCTTTTTTACTTCCTTGTTATTTAACAAATTTTATTTCAATTAGGTTTTCTTTGTGATTCGTCTGCATTCTGTTCAAGCTGCTGCTAGTTTACCTCCTATTGTGGATCCTGATCCTTTTATTACATGTGATATGATGGATGGTAGAGATGCATTTTTAACACTGGCTAGAGAAAAACATTATGAATTTTCTTCATTGCGTAGAACAAAATTTTCAACTATGGCTATGTTGTATGAATTGCATAATCAAGGTCAAGATCGTTTTGTTTATACTTGTAATAACTGCAAGAAACATGTCGAAACAAGATATCATTGCACTGTTTGTGATGTAAGTATTCTCCTTAGTTTAAGGAATACATTTGTATAATAACTGGCTGAGCTTGAATTTTAATTACCAGAAGTAGTGTATGTGAAAATGTGCTGTATATGTGTAACTTGCGTGTTTATACTGATTTTTTCATTTTAGGATTTTGATTTGTGTGTGAATTGTTTTGACAAAGAGGGCCATAATCACAAAATGGAAAAATTGGGCTTTGGCTTAGATGATGATTCTGCAACTTGTGATCAAAAGCAGACTAATCCCCAAGAATCTAGAAGGTTGTCTATTCAACGATGTATACAATCCTTGGTACATGCATGCCAGTGTCGAGATGCAAACTGTCGTTTGCCTAGCTGTCAGAAGATGAAAAGAGTTGTTCAGCATGCAAAGAGTTGCAAAAGGAAAACAAATGGTGGCTGTCCAATCTGTAAACAGCTTATTGCGTTATGCTGTTATCATGCTAAGCATTGCCAGGTAAAATAATTCATTTTTCATTCATTGATATTTCTTGTCCTGTTTGTATTCAGTAACTTCTAAAAGAAATCGAAAATTTTATATGTAGCTATTAATTCAGATAATCACAGCGCTACCAAGAATTAATAACCAGAAATGAATTTTACTCACTACAATACAGATGATTTTTTTTATTGATGAGTGAGTCGAGTGCTATTATAAAAGTGTTAAATAAACTCAAATTGCTATTGGTCCGTTACAGTTGGTAAGTCAGTTTTATTGGGCTTTAGTTATGAATGTAAAACAGGTTATTCAAGCTAATCCATTAAAAAAATTTTATATTACCTGAATTTTTATATGTTAAAAGAATTCATATTTATGCAGTTGAAAATGCTGTGTATAACCAGGGCCAGGATTCAGAAAATTTCGAGGGTCACAACTATATTTTTAATAGCCAAAATTTCTTACTTATTGTGAAAAGAAACATTTGAAGTAAAGTACTTCAAATGTTTCTAACTATGTAACTAATATGGTTGCAAGTAAATATAAATAAGGAATAATATTTCTCCTGTTATGTAGTCAGGAAAATTAATTTCTTTGATTTACAATTCTGAAACTGTTGTGCAGTGCAAATAGATTTCCTTTTTCTGACAGAAAGCCCAGCATTTTCTTCTGAGAAGAACATTCAGGTAGTTGTCAGAATTAATTTTAAACCTCTATTGTTTGGAAGAAAATTCGTATAAATTAAATTTGTCATCCAATTGTTATAATTCTTGGTACATTATGAGAACATTCAGGTAGTTGTCAGAAATAATTTTTAACCTTTATTGCTTTATTGTTATATTTTCCTTAAAAATTTTATAAAATACTCATTCTAGAATAATATAATTTTTCCTTTATCTCACAATTAAATATATATGGGAAAATATCCAAACAATCGCAGATTTTATTTAACACGACACATAATTAAAATTAAAAACTATTAAAATTGTCTTTCATAAAAATTCAATGTGCAAACAATGAAAAGGAAGCAATATTTCAAAAAAGAGACTATGATTTTCTTTGAAACATGGGTGTACGCAAAATCCAATGTTGCAAATGTCATAGGAATAGAATATCAGCAAATTTGACTCATTTAGCATTTGTGTATCTTCTACGGTCAAATAGCGCTTTCGTTTTGCCATTAAAAAAAATAGAACACCAGCAATAGAACATTAAAAACAGAATAGGTGTATTTAATTATGTGCTTTGCCATAATTAAATACACCTATTCTGGAAAATGAATTATCACCACCAGAATATTTAATCATCATACAGACAAACACAGATTTAAAACACATTAAGTTTAACCCACCTCACCGCTTGCGAGTGTTTAAATTCAAATACAAACAGAAATTTACGAGTCATCTCGTACATGTTTTAACCCTCCAGGCGGCAAGGCCGTATATATGCGTTTGAAAATAATGGCTCTCATAGCGGCAAGGCAGCATATATACGTAAACCTAAATTTTGGCACGAAACGGCAAAGCAGCATATATACGGCCTGTCTCAGAATGCCCTCCCCTCAGTGCTCTTAATGTAAACTGACAGGTGATAATTTTTCTCTGCGGGGGGTAATTGAGAAGAGGAAACTATTCGCTAGGGGCAAATGGGTTTTATCGTTAGGTTTTGAATAACAGTTCGAAATAAAATCTCGTTCAAAACTTCCAGCTGTTCCAGCTGTTCTGTGCTTATACCAGCTATAGTAAACTTAAATGTTTATATGTAAATGTAAAGAGAATTTTCATTTTCCAGCCTAATTATTCTCCAAATTTTAGATGTAGTTTGGCAAAATGTAATTGGAATTAAAATTAAAATTGCAAGAAACTGCAACAATATTTTGAAATATGTGATTTCAATTATATTGCAGTTGTAATTAGCTTCGCAATTACAATTAGAAAGTAAGTACTTTTTAAATGCAACAATAATGTATGCAATTGCATTTTAATTCTTAAGTCTTACAATTACAATGCAATGATAATCACAAACATTATAATTATATAATCTAATTACAATTAAAAATTTTATTGCATCTAATCACAACTACGGTAATATTAGCTAATTACAACGTAATTTTAATTGCAATTGCAGTTGGTAATTATAACTACGTAATTAGGAAAGTAATTGTCTCTGATAATTAGAATTACTTAACATAGTGAAATTATGATCATAATTGTAATTCTAAGTGTAGTATGCAATTGTAATAAAATTAGTCAATTACTAAGTAATTATAGTTAAAAAGTAGCTGTTTTTTTAATTACAATTACAATTTACGTAATTTCATTTAAATTACAATTACTCTATATTTGTGAAATCCAATTTCATATTCAATACAACTGCAATCATATAATCTAATTACAATTAGACTGTCATTGTAACTCCAGTAAGTAATTAGTAAGTAATTATAATAATGTAATTAGGATACCAATTGTTTCTGATAAAAGCAGTTACGTAGCCCAGGAAAATCATGATCTTAATTGCAAATGTAATTGCAGAATGCAATTGAAAACACATAGTAATTGGAATAATAATATGCAATTATCTTGTAATTACAATGTAACAATTTTTAATTACATATACAATTTACTCATATGCATTTTAATTGTGAAATCTAATTGAATAAACAGTATAACTGTAATTATATAATCTAATAAAAATTACAATGCAATTGTAATGACCTCTTAATTAAAATTGCGCAGCAGATGATTGTAACTATTTAATCAGAAAAACAACTGCCCCTTATAATTTCAGTGACATAGGCTAAGGAAATCGTGATAATATTTGAAAATTACAGTCAATAATAATATATTCGAAATGTTTCTGCATTTTGGATAATGAGTTTTTAAATAATATAACGGGATAATCACCTATAAGAAAAATATTAATATTTTCTGTCATGTCTTCTGAATCATCTAACATATATTGTAGTTTGTGGTACCAGCATAAATAGGAGTTTATTTAAAGGAAATATTTTATATAGACCGAAATGCACATAACGTTAGTAAGCAAATATGTATATTTATGATCTTCGATTTACATGTGAACTTAAATTACAATATTAAGGGAAAGCAAGCAAAGAGTTTATGCCAGTGCAAAGGGATGTTTTCGCAAAGGATTTGTTAAGGGACGCTTGTCTTGTTTGCATTACACAAGAAATAAATCATAAAAATTACATTTATCCTTTTCTTTTCAGAAAGGTTTGGTTTGGTTTATTTAATTATGGCAAAGCACTCTAGGGCTATCTGCCTATGAGGAGGGATGCCTTCGTGGAGGACTTTCTAAGGGAAACTGTCTCGTATACACGTTACACCACGAAACCACGAAAACACCCATGCAGCCAGCCCGTTCGCGAGATTCGAACCTCGGACTGAACTACCAGTGTTCAGCGACTTTACCGCTCGGCCGCTGATGGGCCTCTTTTCAGAAAGGAGATCATCAAGGACTAAACTAAGCCTCATAATTTTATCCAACCTATTGCTTTAGCTGGTAAAAAAGGATTCTGATTAGCAATCAGTATGCTTAATTGCTGTGTGTATTAGACATTTTACTAAATCCATTTATTATGAATTACCACCCAGACAGTAAAGCGGTTCGTGACTCTGGTTGCCGTACCGAAGAGCCTGGGTTCGAATCCCGGATAGGGCATGAATGTAATTTCTTCGTCCTCTTCATAGGTGGCAACGGTGGTCCACGTATTAGTTCCCTCCTTAATAACATGACCGGCTTTAGTAGTGATCAATGTCTATAAACGGCTACTACCTGCCATTGGAAAAAAAATTTACGAATTGGTCTTTTATTCAACAAAACACACATTTTCCATAAATAGTTAAAATGCATTATTCAGTTACAAGTGAAAGTATTTGCATGAACTATTTTCCATTATTGTTTCACGTAAGAACAAATAAAAGTACAATTTTCTTATGCACCTGTGATTGTCATATTATTTGGCTTACGGTAAAGACTGCAAAGATGCTTCTGTGGAAGACTTTCTAAGGGAAACCGGCTCATGTTCACATCACCCGTTAATAAAAGCAGAAAAAGTTCTTTACTTAATTGAATGCAACGTAACGTTTAAGAAGAATGATGTACTCATAGAGAACATTCTAAAATAAAATTATTTGTATTCATGTTACACATAAGGAAATCCACGGAGCTATCTAAACATTTAGATTGTTTGCCAAAATGGGCATCCGATTTGAACTAGTAGTATTCAAAAGACGACTTATTACTCTGCTGAGCGAAAAATCTAATTGCTTTTGAAGTTATATTGTAATTCGAACAATCATTGTATTACAATTATTATTTTTTTCCCCCAATGGCAGATTGTGAACAGTTACAGTGCAACACAGTCCATTAATCTATACAAGGCCAGAAGTTGCAGTCACTTTATTATGGAGGCATCTAATATGTGGGCCACCATCGCCTCCTATGAAAGGACGAATAGTTAAAGCCATGCCTTCTCCGGGATTCGAACCCAGGCCCTTCGGTATCGCAGTCAGGCTTCCCTAACCACTATACCATCTGGGCGGCACAATTACAATTATAACTGCATTAGTTTTAGTTTTAACTACAATGAATTACCAGCTTTTCTCAGTCAATAACAGATAGCTTAAACTTTAAAGATAAATGGAAGGTCTTATAATTTGTCGAATGGCAATATTCTAAGAAAGTGTAGTCTCCAGGATGGTCGAAGTTTAATTACAGTCTTACATTTCGCATACTCGCAGCACTTGCCCAAAGGCTGTTCCAAGATTATTTCTGTTCACCTCATCCATTAATTTTGGAGCAGAATCATGTCTAGAGACATTTTTTTCTGAGGACAATATTTTATATAATAGAAAAAAAAATAATAATAATGCGTCTCCCTCAAGGTGCAGGAAACAATAAGTACTGATAAATTTAATTGAAATTACAATTATAATTTTAGTTAATACAAATACAATGTTACTTTAATGGTTAGAATTACATTATAGTAGTTCTAATGGCAAAAATATCAAATGAGTGTTATAGATTAGTATACTTTTACTTATCACAATATTAAACTTTTAATGCCGTTTTATTTTATTTAGCTTATCACAATATTGAGCTTTTTAATACCGTCGGTACTAAAAAAATGTTTCACTACTGTCATGAAATGTATATTCGATAATAGTTTCTCATTGATGTTTTTCTTATATATTTTTCTGCATAATTCATAAATGTTTGCAATGGAAATAATTCTGAGGCTTTTATAATACTTCTAAATTTTCATAAAATAAAGTTCCATTAAAGTTTACTTGAAGGAGACTCTCAGTGCAAGCACTCGAAAAGAAGTTATGCTACATTTACATATTATGAAACGGTTGAATGTACAGTATTTGCTTGTAACAGCGGTGCTCAATATATCGCGTTTTCTGAAAGAATGCATATGTTGCCTAAAATCGAATTTAAATCACTATAATCAGAATAATTGGCTAAAGTATTAAATTGTAATTTTTACAGCATCAATCGAATTAGTGGATTTTATTGAAGATAAAAATGTGTTGATATTGACAAGCTATATTAGTTTTTGTACTATAATGAATGCTAGCTAGTAGCTATATGAATATAATGAATGTACTATAATGAATGCTACCTAGTAGCTACTCTAGTTAATAGCTAGAGTAAAACTCAGGATATGGTAACATTAAATAAATAAATTAATTAAATTTAAAAAAAAAAGAAGAAGAAGCAGAAAACGAGAGCGAAAAGGAACTGAATACATTCGGAAAGAGAAGGCTTACTATGGTGAAACATTAGAAACGTGTAGGCAAAGTGTTAATACTATATGTGAGAAAATACTAAGGACAAATTGAAAAACATCATAGCTACGTTTGGTGCTTTCTATATTATTTGTAGCAATATTAATATAAGTACCGAAAAATACTTAAAAAATAGGTATTTTCGAAACTTTAAAGGAACAAAATTGCAGTCTGAAAATTTATAGCAGCGGAACTTTTGAAGTAATTTCATGCCTTCTGAAGGTCGCCATGAACATAACAATTTATAACTGTCAGCTTTTACAACTAGGAATCAGATAAACTCTATTGTCTGGTAAACCGGACTGTCTAGTAATGTTTTCGGTACATTCTAGTTTCCAGGAATAGCGATGTATGCAAGCTTTTTCCTCTTTCTGCCCTAAGAATAAACAGCTCATAGGGAAATTCTGAAAAATATATAACACTTTCATATATGTACTCAAACCCTGATATTCACAATAGCGTTTCTTTATTTAGATAGCTTTGAGCATGCAAATTCAGTAAAAATCAGAAAACTAGTACCATACTTATAACAAAGCAGGTTATGTCAGTAAATGAAGGGAATTAAGTACCGGCGATGGCAAGATTTTCCCATGGTTTGAAGACTAAGTAATTTATTCCTTTCAGAAAATTTTCTCGGAAAGCAAATCATCACTTACGGATAGAAGAATGTTCTGAGAACTACGGGACAAATTTATAATGGGAATAAAAGAATGAAAGAAATCGGAAACTCTTTTCTAGTAATCATTTTACTCCTCGAAAGTTGGTTTCAGTATCACCTTTTTAAGAAAATGACACATGAAATGGATTTCAGAAACTGAATCTCGAAATCATCAATAACAATCCAATATTCTGCATTTGTAAATATTTATTTAATTTGCATTTCAACCAAATGTTGAAAACAAAGCGGAAAAAATCTCCTTACAAAAGGGGAAAAAAAAAAAAAAAGATTCCCATTTTTTTTACAGTGATATTCCATTAAATTATATCAGAAAATCATATCACTGATGGATGCAATAAATATTAATTTCAGACATGTTGCCTGTTTATGTTGTTAACTCTCTTTTGCAACTGAACACTGGTAGTTTTGCCTAAGTTTGAATTCCGGCGAATGCGTTCGTTGCTTGGTATTTTGGTGAATTTTAGGTTGAATATATCAAACCAGTTTCCCTGAAAAAGTCATCTACAAACGCATCCTTTTCCTCAAGCAGGTGCCCATCGTATGCTGCCTGACGAATGTGCAAGAATTTTTCTTCTTTTACACAGCTTTCATAATCATATATTACCCACCAGCGACCGAGCGGTAAAGACGCTGAACACTGGTAGTTCGGTCCGAGGTTCGAATCCCGCGAACGGGCTGACTGCATGGTCGTTTTCGTGGTTTTCCCCATGTGTAACGTGTATACGAGCCAGTTTTCCTTAGAAAGTCCTCCACGAAAGCATCTCTCCATTTAGGCAGATAACCCTCATGTGCTTTGCCTTGAATAGCACCATAACAATAATACCATAATCATATATTATATTATTGAACATTTTTAATTTGCAAAACTATAAGTTATGGAAAACTCAATGACGTATTTATTTAGATAAATAAAAAGATAAAAATTAAATGCGTCATCGGCATCATTTTGTTAGTAATATCATTATATAATCTATTGTACTTTTTTTTTTTTTTTTTTTAAGTGTACTGGGGAATTAAAGAAAATTTCTCAAAAGTATCATCATATTTTCATAAACTGATATATAGTGTTAAATTATTATATTAAATTTCAGTTTATTATAGCAGAAATCGTAAATAGCTACATTATGTATAGCTCTTGCTTCCCTGAGCTTTCAGAAGTTAATCTGCGTCCATCCGCATAATCGAGGAGCAG
Organism: Stegodyphus dumicola; assembly: GCF_044657685.1. NCBI lineage: Eukaryota > Metazoa > Arthropoda > Arachnida > Araneae > Eresidae > Stegodyphus > Stegodyphus dumicola. The sequence goes on from NC_140780.1 coordinate 229,998,662, forward strand.
GTCGATTTGTTTCTCAGTACAATCGCTGTGGGATCTTAATTCTACTGACCGATGTTCTATAAATTTAAAATATTTTACGCTGCCTAAATTCTGTAGCTCTCTACATTCTAAAACTTTTGCCGTTGTCAAGTGCCAAATTCTTAGAATTTCGCCATCCCTAAATTTTCTTGTTCGATGCCTCTTTAAATTCTAAGAATTTTTCAGCCATTAATCTGCCTCCTGGCCAGACGTGTTTTTCGATGCCACATATGTCACTGAAAAAGTTGAAAAATCGGAATTTTAAAAGCAAACTTCGTACTTTTCATCAAATAAATTTTATTGATTAGCAGTGCTATGGAAGCATTAAAACATTTATGTAATAAATACACAAATACTTCAGAAACATTTTTTTCTCTCTACTGAAGAAAGGCCTGTCTCTGACTACCTGCGAATTTGATTAAGTTTTATCCAAAATCTACGTCAATGCGTTTCTTTTTGGCCTAATATTAAATTTTACATTGGCATGTTCCTGTCCCTGCTTGATGTTGTTAAGATTTATTCAAAACTTACTGTTCTTATTTCTTATTTTAAAACAAACAGTTTAAATGGAAATCCTCAGCTTGCTTTTATTTATTTAAATACTAACATTTGATAATGTGAATTGAGATCAAGAAGTAATTTGCGTATTTGAACCCAAAAAAATGTTAAACACCAATTTTGAAGCTTTTGTTTTGGTTTGCTTTATTTTTCCTTCAAAGCATGCGAGAGCTATCTGCCTAAAGGGAGGAATGCCTCTGTGGAGGACATTCTAAGAAAAACTTACTCGCGCCCGCATTATGCACAGAGAAAACCACAAAAATTCCACTTTGAAAGGTAAAAGTGTCTAATTTTTTAGAGCGAGATTTTCCTAACAATGAATTTTAGCAATTTAATACAAGTGCTATATTTAATTAAGAATTAAAACAATGTTCTTTTGTGATTTACGTAAGGTAACTCTTTCTGTCAAAAATAATCATATGAAAATGCACCGAATTTCAGTACCATGTAATTTAGTTCGGAAACTGAGAGGTATCTGTGACTTCTTGTCTATATGTAGAAAATTTTTAATAAGGTTATTATAACTGAAATTTGTTTCAAAATATTCAATATTTCATAACTTCTATCAACCAATAAATGCGATAAAGGTAAACTCCCCTTTTATAAATATGAAACAAGATAAACGAAAAATTTGTGGTAAAATGAATTACAAACATTATGTCGATATGACTGACACTGAGCATGTGTTTGTTATTTTAATAGTAATTTAATTATCAATTAGATGTAGCTTTCAATAGGAATTAGGTATTTTAAGCCTCTTATAAATTTTTTCTTAGCGTTAAAGCTCGATAACATGAATTAAAAGCAGAAAATTAGTTAAACTACACTGTCTCACTAGTCGTAAGATTATATTACTGAAATATGCATATAAAAACAAATTAACATTCTATAAACGTACATTAAAATACCGAAACGCAATAAAAATCAATAACATTTATACTTTAAAAGCAACAAAGCCGGGCTCATGTGAATCACTAGAAGAGGCGCCAAATTGGCTATACGAATTCGAAAATTACTTTAATTATTAGAGGAAATAGGCTTCGTCAAATTTAAATTAATAAAACAAACCAAAAAAATTGCAAGAAAACCTGGAAATTAATGCAATATGCATTTCAGTGTTATTTCTTATTTATCAAAAACGAATTTTTTAACGTTTTCATTTGAAAATTATAAATAATTGGCTACATTATTTCTCTGAATTTATAAAACTACGATTAAAAAATACTTTAAGAATTATGGTATAATTATGCTATAAGAGTTATGACATTTTGATTTAATACAAGTGTAGCTATTTTTATATTTATATGGACGCGCATTGACCTTTCTGCCTCAGGTGAAAAATTATCTTGGCACGGCTCTGATAAGCAATTAAGATTAGAAATATGCACAAAATTAGTAACAAGGCAATACAAAACTTCCTTTTCTGTTTTGGATTTCGAGAAAAAAATATCTTTTTTCGTCTAACCAAAGCATGGACACAAAACGTGTTCCTTCCTCCGTAAGGGCAAAAGCAGCCCATCTGCTTGCTCGCCTCTAGGCGGTAATCAAAGGACAGTAGGAAACCATCACTTAAGTGAAACGACTTGTTGATCGCCCTACAAGAAGGGGGGAAGAAAATCTAACAAAGGCCGTTTTCAGGACAATTTTGGTTCACACTAAATGAAAAAAAAATTGTAAACATGGTTAATTTTTACTGCAGTTTTCGAGACGTAAATAGATTTGAATGCGAGCCGCCCGGTGGGTTAAGCCATACAAAATATTCGTTTCAATGCCGGAAAAATCTAAGAGTAATTTTAAAAAAGTATCTAATGATAGAGCATCTACTCCACTACATTGTGATAAAAGAATTAAATAATTAAATTAAAATGTATTCCAGAGCATCGAGAACATGTTCACTTGTTTATATGAAATGATGCAGTAAGAGCCAAAACGTTACTCAACACTAACAAATTAGCATTTGTGTATATTCTGCTACGTTCAAATACCTATACCACAAAATTAAAAAGTACCTCAAAGCATCAAGAACATGTGCATTTGTTTATCAACTGACGCAGTTAAAGAGACATTGCATTGCTCAACACCCACCCTTGAATTTTCTCTCATTCCGAAACAAAATACCAAAAATAAAAAAATAGGGATGAAGGTACACATTTATTCTTTCGATATATTTCCCCATAACAGACATACAGCTATATTTAGTGGCAACAAAAAATGTTAATTAAATGTTCTATCTGAAAAGTCAAATGTGGTATGCCCGGCCATAGAGTGAATTAAATGGCGATTCAAATATGACACACCCGGCTGTGAGGTAATGTTTGTTGCTGATGCCACATATAACATGCCCGTACTGAATGGGTTAATGAGCAGTATGGGGGAAATGTTTCTTCAGTCAGGTGTTCAAAATGTGCTAACAACGTGAATTGATGTTTTATCTGACCAGGCAAAATGCTGCCAAAGCAACATAAGTGTGTTGGCGAAATTATAAACTAAGACTAGGCCCGTGTTCCATAAAAACTGTATGTACATGATGTGGGTGAAAATTTTGAAGAACTTTGATGCGAACGTGATTGACTGCGATCTGGATTATGTCTTCTTGCAGAAGTTGTGGAAGTTTTTAATACGATTACTACAGATCCACTGCATACAGGGGAAAAGTGTTGCTGCAGTTAGATGCATCCAAAACCACAGTCCTCAGACTTAAGCTTTCTGTTCTGCATATGTTTTCTTCTTGATTTCATTGTGTCCAGGTGTTGCAACTGCTTTCAGTATGTCCAGACATTGCAACCTAGAGAAGAGAAACAGCATGTTGATTTTGCAAATATTATTTATTTTTCACAGCAAGTAGCTGCTGCAGGCATTAGGGACAGATGTGGTGCAGCTCTCCTTACCTGCGAATTGAAATGTTCACTGGGCTTATGAAAACTTCTCGATGTGCACCATTGTCTTTGTACAAAGCGACCGTGTGTTGTGGAATCGCAAGCACATTTGTCCTCGGTCCATACTTGTTTGAAGAGATCGTTTCCACAGCAACAACAAAATGTCATTGATAACTCTTCATTGATGCAAGTAATGCTCTTCCACAAACTTCTGTTGCCCATGTGTTTGTCAAGTGCTTCAGCATTCATTTTCCGTAACTTTGCAGTTTCATGGCCACAGCCATGAGTTTATCTAAAATCTAAGGTGTACAAATTAAATCCACAAGATTGGTGAGAACGTTAACCCCTTAAGGACCAGCGTCAGGAGAAAGAAGCGCAATCACAGGACCATTTAAGCTGAAATGGATTGTCACCACAGGGCCGCATATTTTCAGTGGTTAAGCCTAATTTTACAAAAAAAATATCATATAAAATCAGCATTTTGATATTATGACTTCAATTGTTGCAGTTGCGTATTTAATGTACTTAGTTTTAACGTGTGTTAATATAAAGAATATCACATTAATAGAAATAAATTAAACAGGTAAAACACTAAAATCATAACTATACACACAGAAATAAATACTGTAAACATGAAAAAAAGTACAAATATAAAATTTTAAAAAACTAAAGAATTTCCTGTATGTAATTAAATTCCAATTTAAAAATTCTGCTGTATGTGAAATAGCTCAAAACAAGGATCGACACACAATCCTACGTTGCATATTTCGCACTCGAAATACGTTGTTTGCTTTCGCTTTTCCTTGGTTTTAGTGCACACAACGCATCTTTTCCGTCAACGTAGATTTTTAGAAACTGTCTTCCACTTAGACAGAAATTTATAGTGTCTGGTCATTTTAGACAAATTTTTAAGTTTTTATGTAAGGTCTCTTAGCCATGGCTAACGGAATGAAACTGAATATAACCCGACACATGTCCCAAAACTTCTTCAAAAGACACTCAGAAATATCTCATCCTCAAACCCTGTGTGACATCAGGTTTATATTAGATAACTTCCTGTTTTTGTAAATCGAAAACAGCATCCACAATGGCCGGAAAGTTATCAAGGAAAGACCCACACTGGCAGAATATCCATTACTGATCACGTCATTATATACATTGTATATGATTACATTATTTGTAAAGTAAATACATTATATACCAAAATATAATGCTTGTATCTTTCATTCAAGGCATTATATATGATGACCTCTTTCCTGAGAAAATGTGAGCAAGACTCATTACGTGTCGAGAAAGCTGATAGTCTTTCCCCTTCTGTAATAATGTTGTAATGTTACTTTTTATTTAACCAAGAAAGCTTATGTTAAGTTTCAAAATAAATAGGAAAAAATAATAATAATAATCCTAACGAAATAAACAAAAACTCCTCTGCCCCTTTAATTCACAGGTACACTTATAAAGAGCCGTGATTTCCAGTTTATTTCAATAAATCTCAAAACTAGAAGCACAAAACAGAAACTAATGCCAGTAGATGAAGGTCAAATGCCGTATGAATCAATCCATGTGAAAACAATTACCACTTAGCTCCATTTGCTGGCTTTTAAAAATTCAAATAAATTGTTCTGTTTTAATGGCACGTATCCAAGACGTTGGGCTGTAGGAGCAGAATCGTTACGTCACGTATACGGGGCGCTGAGCTGGTAGGGGTGGAATTGTTGTGCCGCGTATACGCGAAGCTGGTCCTGGTGTGTTAGAAGCACCATAAAATGTGAAATTACCGAGATTCCTTCTGTGATGTTGCATTCATTGTTGTTTTCAAAGGTCTCTTTCATGGAATGCATTATCCTCTACAAAGGTGAGAACATTGGAAACTTGTAATTGCAATAAAAGTATTTTCTTTCTTCTCTCTTGTGTGCAAGAAAAAAAAAGGTTGGGTGTGGCTATTCAAAAATTTTGAAATTTTTTCAGTGTAGCCATAAACCTGAGAACTCTGTTATTGCATTATATCATTAGTCTTAAGTACATATCATTTCGATTAATTGAGCAGATAGGCTGCTAGGGATTCATACATCGTGTGAAATCTTTTTATTACCATCCTGCATTTCAACGTATCCTATTTAGAAATCTTTAAATAATTTCTGGTAACTCTTGATGGTGGGGCAAGTTGCATATATTTTTAAACTGCAGCTGAAAGTTTGATAGACAACTGTCCAGTACCCTATTTTGAAGGGTTAAGTATTGGAAGTATAGTTAGCAGGTGTCTGGTGTGCTACTGCTGTAAGAAACCAGACGTATTAATGAATTTAAAATTAATGTGCCATAACTGTATGAATTTTACAGTGCATTCAGTGAAGTTTATTGTAAATCATAGTTTGATCTTCCGTTGAGCTACCCACTTTCTTGAAGAGCGTGTCAGAAGTTAAAATTAATTGAAAGGCTAAAAATGCGTTACTTGCAAATATGCTAGAAAGGAAAATTGTTAACCCTTTCAAGACAGCATGCCTTTGTTTAACCATTTGGCCTTTTACAACGAATCATGTCTTAAAATTACTATTTGTATCTAAACATTGCTTATTATTTCACAATTCCTTTCGTTACACTGAAATATATATACGTCATGAAAAGTATACATTTTGTGCCAGTTTGGGTGCACCGGCACGCGACCGACTTGTTTACTATAGCTGGTGCAATTGGCAGATATTGTGTAGGCCCAAGGGGTTAAGATGTTCCCTTGGAACAGGTGGGACTTGAAAGAAATCACGAAGCCTAATTTTAGGGGGGGGAGATTGTCCTAACGCAATTTTTGGTATCATTTTAGATAAATACTTAAGCTGTCACATATGTTAAAAAATGGAGTTTAATAACATTTACATGAAAATATTTTTAAAAAATTGATTACTTTGAAAAATAATTTTGGGGAAGCACTATTTGAATTATTCCTAAGTTTTAATTGACAAAATACAGTAATAAACTTCCAAAATAATAAAGAATACAAGAAAAACTATTTACAAGAATAGTAAAATCTTTCACGAGAAGTGGATAGCAAGCACTCAGTGAGCTCAGTCTCTGATAAAGAAATCACTTGAAATATCGCTTTCCAGCTCTTTAAAAAATGGTTTATCACTCTCCTCCATGGCACTAATAGGCTCCATTACCATACTAATATGTTTTTCCTCAGATAAGTAGCACTAGGTCTCTCTCATAAACTGAAGTCATGGCTTTCCAAAATAAAAACAAAAAAAAATAGTACATGAAGTGCAAGTAATAAAAGTGTAACAGAAACCTGCATAGTAACCCTAAAAGACCTACATTGTGGTGAAAAAAGGATTCGAATGGATATCAGAAATACGAATGTTTAAATCACATGGCAAGTTTGAGCCAAGCTCTGTTTCTTTTCATTACGCTTTCCTTCCTTATGCATAACAGCTGACACCAATGTTAGGCAAAATGTCTTTCAGCTGATGGTCACTATCTTAAAACTATGTTCAGTTCAAAAGTAATGGACACAGGATGCAAGCTATTGGTCTATAGAAAATGGTTCTGTGTAAAATGCATGCATACATATGTCCTGCAAATAATTGTCCGTACAGTTATAATTCAGGTAGTAACATTTGTTTTGTCCCTTTTTTTTTTCTTAAGGAATATATGCTCATGTTGACATTGGTATATGTACACACAAAAGCCTTCTCAATGGAAATATTATTGAGTTTTGATGTACATTCTTATGCTTTTTTCCTCCCCAATAGGAAGCTAAATGTCCAGTGCCATACTGTTTGAATATCAAGCATAAATTACGGCAACAACAACTTCAACAGAGATTACAGCAAGCTCAGATTTTAAAGAGACGTATTGCTACTATGCAGAATAGAGGAATGTCAGCAGCAGTGCCTCAGACAAGCCCTGGAAATTCCAATTCTTCCAGTCAGCCATCTCCTGGTGCTCAACCTCACACTTCACCGCACCCACCTCAACCTGGCATTGGCATGAAACCTTCAACTGGACCCCCAGTTGGTGCTCTACAGGCAGTTCAGCAGGTACAAGCAGCTGCTGCAAGGCAAACAGCACCACATATGGTTGCTGCCTCTGTGAATTACGGTAAAGGAAATCCTGTTGTCAGTCCTCCAACTGCAAACCCAGCTTTGATGGCCACGCAGCAGCAAATTCAAACTCAGATGCAAAAGCCCATGTCTCAAATGATGCCTGGAGTACCTAATCGTATGTTAAGTATGAGTAATGTTGCTTGTTGGGATGGCTCAAATTATAGTCAGAATCCACCACCTCACCAAAGTCCACAACCTCAAGCTTCTCAACCAGTGGCATTAAGACAGCCATCACAGATCATGGGACCAGGTAACATGGGCAATTCCATGGGGAACTCTGTTGCTGCTATGGGACCACCTCAAGTACTGCCTAATCCAGGGCCGTCAATGCACATACCAAGACCAACGCAAGCTTTGCAGCAGTTGCTTCATACACTTAAGTCACCTGCTTCACCGCAGCAACAACAGCAGGTACTAACTATTTTGAAACAAAATCCACAGCTAATGGCTGCATTTATCAAACAAAGGACACAACAACAACAGCAAGCCCAGCAGCAGCAGCAGCAACAACAACAACAACATATGTTGTTGAATGAAAGTAATATGATCGGACCTCCTCCTCAGCCTGGTGTTTGGTATAAACACCAACCACAGTTATTAGCCATGCAAAGGCAACAGCAGCAACCAAATCAGTTTCCTCATCCTCAACCTCCTATGTATGCTCAACGTCCACGAATTCCAATTCCTATGAGTTTTGGTCACCAGCAAGGATTTCAGGGTGACAATACTCAATTCCAATTTCAGCAACAACCACAGCAAATTCTTATGCAGCCTCAAATAAAACAAATGGCTTCACCAACACATCCACCTGTCAGTCCTCAGCAGGGTATTCTTGGGCACCCTCAGGGACCAGTACCATCTCCTTCCCAGCAGCAGTTAATGCAACAAGTGAGATCCCCACCACCAACTGCTGCTCAACTGGCACAGACCGTTCGTTCTCCTCAGCCTATTGCTTCCCCTAGGACTCAGGCCAACACACCTCAAAATCAACCAATTCCATCACCAAGACAGCAACCAGCACCTTCACCACATTATCCTGCACAGACTCAATCGCCACATCCAAGTCTTTCTGTGGGAACTTCTGGGCTAACAGGTCCAGATCAAATGACTACCAATAATGATATGATGCTTACACATCTTTCAAATCCAGTGTCTTCTCATCCTAGCATAGCCAGTCAGTTGCAGAGCCCAGTTAATCAAGAATTGGGACTCTCATCTAGGGACAACATGGACCTGGCTCATCTAACACGAGAAGAGCAGCTTGATAAATATGTTGAAAATTTATAACCAATTTATGTCCTTGTTTTCTGTTTTTTTCTCTTCCTTCCCTGTTTCTTCTACAGAACAAAAGACAACTTTTGCCGTCAAATCTTTTATTACCAGTGCTTTTATATCCATCTCCTAAGGGTATTATTAGTGGACTACAGAATAACTGTTTGCAAAGCAGATATAGTTTTTTTTACTAAAGAACTTGTATAATAATTTGTCATGAAATTTTGTACAGTTGAAATATCTTTTGCTTTGCATAGATGTGAGATCAACTGTACCTCTGTTATATAAATATGGGAATCATTCGGTAGCTGGATCCTTTCTACCGACTTTTTTTTTTTTTTTTTTGAATGATTGTTTGCCATGATCTCGTAAGGTGTTCAATTTAAAGTATTGAAATAATCTTTATTATGTTTGTTTTGTACAGTCATTTGTGCCGAAAGTAAGTTATATAACACGCACATCATATCATTTATTATTGAAAACATACCTCCTACATTCATAAAGTAATACCTTGAGATCATGTTTCATTAGTGAATGGAAGATGAATACTTTACTTTTGTGATATATAGAGAAGACAATTGGGACTAAAGCTACATCTGTAGCTTAATATCTTCCTCTAAGATGTGTTGTATACATTATATCTGATCTTTTTGTGTGACATTCCAGGGAATCAGTTTTGACAAATACTATGGGAGAGATGTATGAATAAGCTTTATAAATTATTAACTGTTACAAATAGAAAAAAGGGATCACTTGTTATTACTTTAAAAGTACCTTAGAAATATTTCTCTGTTTATTAAGTTGCGTTATTAAGACATTATAGTTATGATAATACTGTTAAAAGCCATAGAAAAAAAATTAAATGCTGTTATCTTGAAGATGTATTTGAAAACTAAATAAACGTGCTACTATTTATTTACAGCCAAACTTTGCTCTAAGACATCCATTCAGCCTGAAAGCAATAAGATCAGACTTTTTTTTTAAAAAAGTTCTTGCCTTTTAAAAAATTTTGAGTGCATTGTTCATACGTGTTATTGTACAAGTTCCTATTCTGTTTGAAAACTCTTTAGTTGTGTTGTGAGTTTGAAGGTAAATCTATCACTTGTGTTCCATCATTACTGCTGTAAGTTTGCTTTTAATATCTTATTCTTCATCTTTGCAACTCAATTACTAGCAATGCTCTATATAATTTGACCTTCAGGATTAAAAATAAGCATTCCCTTTCCCTTAGGTCAAAGCAAATACGAAGGTATTTTGATTTAATTTCTCTTTAATCTACAATCATCCTTTTAGACCTAATGGTCGAAAAATCAAATATAAATAATGTTAATAAAATCATGCTCCTAATGATAACCAGTTGCTCAAAGATCCTCTCGCCTTCTTAAGAAGAGAAATGAATGTTGTGGTTTAACTGTGTGTACAAATCTGTTCCAATCATTGAATGATGATTTTTTTTTTTTTTTTTTTTTTTTTTTTTTTTTTTTGTAATAATGGCATGTAGCTGTGCAACTTGTTTGAATTTCAGGAAGTAAATAGGTGTAACTTGTTTGAATTTGAGAAAGTAAATAGTGATTGCAATTATACTCATAATCAACTGGTTATCTAAATGACATTTTCAAAGCTTGAATTTTATATGCATCTCTTATTAAGTTAAGAAAACATTGGGATTCATTCTGCAAAGATTAGAACTGGAATGTATATGTTAAAAGTATGATTTTTGAATATTGTGTAACAAAGTTGTATTTATAAAAGAAAATAAAAAAGACTATTTATTTTATTTATTTTTTTACCCTAGAGATATTACATTTATCTACATTTGAAGTCACTCTATTGGGATAGATTTTTATGTTTTATGGAGCTAAATTTCAGATTATTTATTCTTCTGCCTAAGTTTCCAACCATCACTTTTTAATGTCTTTGTGTTCTTAATACTCTGTGTTGAAATGATGCATTAAAGAAAATACATCTAAAAATTTTAAATTGCATAACTGTGCATTTTGAAACTTGTACCTTATTAGGTTAATCTCATCCTCCCACCATATGTTATTTGAAACTATATTTCTTTGTTTAAAGTACAATAATTAGAACTAGAATTTGTTAGAGTACACTAATGTGTATATTGAGAGCATGTTTTGAATGTTCCATGACAAGTATGTATTTATAAGTGAAAAAATAAATTTACTGTATTTATTTTCTATCCTGAAAACTACATAATTTGTGAAATACTCTGCATTTTCTTCGAAATGGTGTTTCCTTTGTTTATCTTGTTCTCATCTATAAATTATTGACTGAGTAATTTTTTTTGCATTTACTTTATAATTCTTAAACTTTTATCACTTCATTTAAAATGCATATAAAATTCATATGCGATAAATCTAGTTTAAAATTAAAGCAGTATCTGTGATTATAAAACCGTCTCCTTCAGACAACTGTATTCTTTGTTTGGTTGTTGCATATTATTTTAAAAAGATATTCAGCTATGCAATCCCAAACTAATAATGTACAAAATTAGAATACGTGCATTAAAAATGTTGTTTCCAAGTAAAACTCAATGATATGTACAAATTTTTACTAAACCCACCTATGTTTCCTCCATGAAGTACTTTTTAGCTTGCACTGATTTAGTTTTATTTAAAAACAAGATAGTATTGATCAGACATTATACTGATGGTTGGTTTGTACTGGGTTGGGATGAATGTTGCCATCTGTTTTATTGTATCATTTGCATCGTATCTGTACATTGCTACTTGTTATGTCCCCGATGCAAAATTGTTCTGTATATAGTGTAAACATTTTGTGTCACATTTTGAATGAATTTAGGAATGTTAAGATCTTTTTACTACTAAATTGTATTTTGTTTGTCTAATAAAAGACAATTTTGCGCAAACATTGTAAAAATAAAGCATGTTCAGTTTTTCAAAGAAATTCTTGTATATATATATATATATATATAAAATAATAATAATATATATGTGTATATATATATATGTGTGTGTGTGTGTGTGTGTGTGTGTGTGTATATATATATATATATATATATATATATATATATATATATATTAGGGAACAGATTATTATCATATTTAAAATTGAGCTGTAATTAGCTCTGCATAATCCCTTCCCCATTTGAAAATCACTGCCAGGATGGAAAAAATGTTAATATGGCAATGCTTACTAATTCTCCATCATATATCCTGTTGCCAGTGATATTTGAGCTATTGATAAATTTAATGAAATGTAATAAACTATATTATGCTCTTAGAAAGCTGTCTTTAATGTTGTTTATAAAGATTATAAGTTTATTTGTAAAAATTTTTGCTTAATCCACTTTTTGCTTTAAGTAAATATCCTTAGAGGAAAAATTACTGGAAACTGTCTGTCATGAATGAACTGTACTGAAAACCATTAAGATCTTAAAAGTTCTTGCCAGAATAAATAATGCTCATTTTTAGGAAATGTATTCGCAGGTCGCATGAGCTTCTCAATTTTGAGACACTCCCTTAAAGGTTATAGAAAATATGCAGGCCATATTTTATAATTATAAGCATTTATAAACTTGCCAAACTATACTAAGAACACATCATGATGGAATTAGTTTGACAGGGTGGATCCATGGCTGTTTGCTTCATAGAGCTATCCTTTCATTAGGTTAACCGGATTTAAGAATCGAAGCAACATATATCTGTGCAGAAATATTTTGGTGTTCTTGAAAATGTTCAGTAATGCCAAGTCAGCTGCTTGTTGGTGAAATATTATTTTCTGTAGCTTACATTCTGTTTGCTTAGTCTCTTATAACTTCTTGGATATCTCTGCAACTAATGACGTATGCCATTCTAGATAATTGCTGCTAAACATAACTCTCAGTTGTATAACCTATAGCAAACTTTGAATCACCTCACCCTACTATAAAGCTGAAGTATTTGCTTCTCTTTTTTTTTCCCCCTCCCAAGTTAAACTTTGCATCTGAAACTTGCCTTAGAAATGTTTCTTGCCAGCTATAAAAACCTGTTTAGGAAAGTGCCTCCTCGCCTATACCCGGGAGTAAAATTTGTGTTCCCTGGTCTCTTATCGAAAAGTTAACAAAGAATTTCTAAAAGGTGCACTTTCTAATGAGCAGTAGTTTCATTGTAATAGCACTAGAAATGCATTTCCTTTTCTCCTTTGTTTGTGAACTTCCCTTTGTGTGATTTCTGATACAACCCCGCTCTGGAGAGAGCTTGACCATCAATCATTTCTCTTAATTTTTGCTGCATTCTGGGGGGGGGAATTTGAAGGTATGAGTGTTTCTTGGGAAGGTTATGATCCAGACTGCCTGAGAAATGTCTGTGTGTGAATTTTCAGTATTACGTGTCGGGGAAAACGATGATGTGGTTAATATCTTTTCCTTTTAAAGCCTGAAGTTTTTGCTGTCATTAGAGATAAATATTTAACTTGCATTAGAGTTAGAATGCCTAAATTATTTTCATCTACTTGTGCATCCATAATTAAGATTGCTAAATCGTCACTTTTATACAGTTTTATCCTCTGAATTGTATTTTGGGGAAATGTAAATTTTTCAGAAATTTTTAAGTTAGCTTGCCATTTTTCCAATAATTTGACTCCCTTTGGCTATTCTAAATTTTCATATGGTCTTGATGGCTATTTTGATAAACAAAATTTCAGAAAGAAAGTAGTTTAGTTATACTATATAGAATAATTTCATTATTTACATGGTAAAGTGCACAGGTAATTACCATTTATAAAAACTACATAATTATCACATTGTAATAGCTGAACAATTTAAGTTCAGGCTTGTTTTACTTTACTGGTCACTGATATGCCTGAAAATATATCAGTAGCACTTCTTAATCTTTCTTTCCATAGCTTATTAATTAGGGCATTTATTTTCATTCTAATCAGAATAAAATGACTTCTAAACAGAATCATGCTGTCAATATTTAACTTGCATTTTTATTTCTTAACATTTATTCTAAACCATAAGACTTGCCTTATTTTGGAATAAATATAACATGTTTTAATTATTCTAGAAGTGCCAGTATATACGTCCTGTTAGTTTTTTTTTTTTTTTTTTTTTTTTCCTCCTTAATATCAGTCAGTATATATATGTTACTGGCCAAGTTTTTGAGATCTGACATTGTACATAATGCCTGAAACTAGCAGGCAATGTATGAAACGATTGATATTTCACACATTTCCTAGGCATTCTATAGAATGACAAACCGGCAAAGTATAAAATACATTTCCGACTCATTTCAAAGAACTGAAACTACTTACCAGAAGTTCGTAAATGATGTAAAAAGACCACATTGACTACCATGAAGGAACCACCACGGGACTACTGGTTGCTTAATCGCTAGGATGTGATGTTTGTGGAAAACAAAAGTACATTTATTTACCCTGTTAATGAAAGCATTGGTACTATACAATATCGTGTCAGGGACGCTGAGTTATTTTCCGTATTTCATGAAAATTCATTTGAGTACTGGACACGAACTTGACAAAATGTTGAAAGCATGTTCAACAAATTACAAAAACGTTACACATAATGATATTGGAGTGTATAACCGCCTTTATGAGCCCTGCCAGAAAAACAAAAAGGCCATTGTTTCTGAATATAATTTCTGTTGTCAAGTAGATCTTGCCAATTCCGAGTCTCGGCCAGCTAGCAAACTTATGTTGTATCAAGATCATATCAGTATTTTTTACATAATTCAAATAAGTTTTTTAATGGCACTCTCATAAATTTTTCAAAATAACATTTGTATTTCTGATGAATGTGTCTTATAAATAATAAATTTTATCATAGCCTTTTTTCATACCTTGCCTAAAGCACATTTGCCATTCTATAGAATGCATAGAGAAAGTATGTAATAACTTTCATATTTCAGAGTTTGCCTAAAACCGTCATACTCTGCCGGTAACATATATACTGTTTTTGTTTTTCAGGTCCTGTGCTACAATACACTTACAGTGCATGTAATCATTAGGTATTATATATTTTCAATGTATACCTTTTTCTGGCTGATCAGTTTTACTTCATTATTGCAGCTTTGTTATTCTTGTTTTGACAGTTGCTTTGAGCACAGTACATGTAAAATCATTCTGTTCAAATATATGTTTTAGGAGATGAACTATAAATTATTTATTCTTCTTTCTATATGTATTGTTACATCATTGGGTGTCAAAGTATGCTAATTCGTTTACTGTTAAAATACATTTAAACCTTCACTTTGAATTTTTTTTTTTTTTTTTTTTAAGTTGTCAGATTATTATTGGCTTTAAAATATTACGGTTCCTTTATTTTTAAGGCTAAAGTAAAGTGGTTTCCTTTTAAAGTATCTTCATTTATTTAACAGTACTTTGCACCATTGTAGAGTATTTTCTTTTCCAGCTGGATATCAGTATCAGATGGAGTTGGTTTCTCATGATGCAGTAACAGTACCACTAGAGTTGTATATAATACTGATGTTATTATAGTGGTGTAAATGGATTGCTGAATGTTAATTAGTTTGGAAAATGAAACTAAAGCATGTGCTGTGAGTAGATAAAATATTTGATTTCAAATCCAAACAGAACTAACTGTGTATTAAACAAATCTGTTTGTAGTTGTGTCATGAACAATTACTCTAATGCTTGCAACCCAAAGAAGGGTAAGTGGTTGTCTGATATGTGTGCCGCCAACTACTTGTTATGGCATGACACTGACTGAACCCCAGCTTAAAGACCTCCGTATTAGGCAGGAGGTGAGACACCCAGTTGAGTATTCCCCTGGTGAAAGGTTAAACACAATCACTTGCTACTGCTCCGGGTCTGTCCACTGTCAACATGAGACAGCAGACTTTAAAAAAAATTCACTGAAGCCAATTGCTACCTCCCAGGCATGCAGGGTCACCACTGCTGGTTTCCGAGTTTCACAGTTGGTGGGACATGCACTCTTAGAGATTTGACTGGTCGTCAGAAATGCAAACTTCCAGTACCACACGGGGTGCCGATTGCCCGATGTTATTGGGACTTATCCCTCCTCACCCTGTGGGGCACCCAGACAAATCCAGGGGCTGTTTCCTGCTGCTCCCACAGATCATGGGGGAACCGCCAAGACTGCCTTGGTACAGATCCTAGCCAGTATTTCACAGAGTTCTCTGTGTCAACCCCCGAGAAATACAAAGAAGCGTAAAGCAAATCTCTGAATAAACTTTTAATTTCTGTAATAATTCATTCTCTGCAATTCTTCCTTTATAATTTTATTCTTGTCTGCATATGAATATCAGAAATGAAGTTAGCTTCCATTAGTTTTTATTTTCATAGTATGTTGCATTAAAGCTAAAATCATCATCTCTCTGTCAGTTGCATATAGTACCTAACATTTTTCCAGCTTCTAAAGTTACATTCATGTGCATGCTTTATATTGTTAAAAGCAATCGGATATTTGAGTTTCGATATTGAAAACTAGTCTGCGCTAAATAATCTCTGGAAATCTTTTCAGGGACAGTGAGAAATAATGCTTCACATTTGAAATAATTGTATGAGATTGTAAAATGTATAGAAATTTAACTGTATGCTATAGAGAGAAGTGATATGTTAAATATCAGGCATATTTTTTTTTACTTCCTATTTCAAAAACACGCGTTATAAAACAGTGTAACCTTCAAGCCTGCCATGTGAATTCATGCCAGTTTCTACTACCAACTGAGAATGTTGAATGAGCACAACAAAAAAAAAAAAAAAAACAGCTGAAATTCATTGTAAACTTCAACTTGAAGTACAAAATTCCTTAAGGATCTCCTAGTTTTCCCTCGTTTGTAACGTGAATATGAAGCAGTTTCCCTTAGAATATCCTCTGTTTAGGCCTTTTGTGTTATGCCATATTTAAATAATATATTCTGCATCTTGCAGGGTTAAAAGAGAAATGTTTTCAGATTATGTCCAATTGGCATGCTGAATTCTATTCTAGTACCTAGATCAGTCAGGAATTCTCAGAATAGGATTCATAATAGCTCAGTGAAATTCACAAACTAATCTAACAACTAAAAAAGGATGGCTCACCACTCGGAAAATTACGGTGCTTCATTCAAATGCAAACCACAGAGGTAGAAATAGAAGCACACCTTGAATTTTAAGGAGGTATGAAACTTGTGATTGCTTTCATACTGCATTACATTGACAGCCTTTTAAAATGTTTTGCACTGTGTGATTACTTTCATACTGCATTACGTTGACAGCCTTTTAAAATGTTTTGCACTATATTTTTTGTAATAATATTCAGTCAGTTAAATTTATATGATAGTTAATGCTTTAAAGCCACCAGAATCGATGATTTAAGACCATTAGCAGAGATGGTTTGACTCGGTGTCGGATCCCAGCAAACAAGCTGTCTGTCCTGTGTGGGTATTTTTGCAGTTTTCTAATGCATAGCTTAAATAATATCTATCTTCCGTTATTCCCTTAGAATGACCTTTGCAAAGGCATCTTCTTGCTTAGATTACCTTACTGTGCTTCGTGATGTTCAGTCAAATAAATTAATAACAACTTAATTATAAACATGATTAAAATTATTTCATAGTAATTGAATTGCTAGTCTTTAAAGGTATCCCTCCTCTTTATTTGTATAAAATGGAAACTGTGTGGAAATTAGAACTGTTAAACAGTAGTAGTAAATCTTTAAAATGAAAGCTACTTTGTTGGGAAATCAATTTAAAAAAAACATTGATTATAGTGTGAATGTAATTTTTGAATTGAAAGTTATGTTAGAAAAGCTTCTTACATTTTTTCATGTTTCAAAACAATTTTCTGTTAACAAACGAGAAATAATACATAATATTAATTTATTTCAAAAGCACCGAGATTTTAATGTTTAACTAAATAAAGCCGGATTACTTTAAAATCTGTTTCTAGTGTAATTAACTAAAACCTCCATCAGTTTGCAGCATCTGGAAAATTATTAGCATTGTATTCCATTTGAAATGAGATTTAGGACCTGCCACTGTTCATAATCTGAAATGTTGTATAAAAAGAAAACTCATACTTTTATCCTTGCATTTAGGGCATAATTACTTTTTTCTGAATGCTTCGAATATCAATGGGGGTCTCATTTCCTCGGGCACTGAAAAAGCAATTAGAGCTCATCCTGTTCTTCCTTCGTCCATGGTATAAACAAAATTTGGTTTTAAGTAAACTTGTGATACCAGTTCTTATTTTCTTAACTTGCTCTCTTTAAATCACCTTTTACATACTTCTGGTAAAAGCACACGAAACAGTAGACGTGTGAGAGATTCTGGCATAAGCAGAATGTGTTAATAAAACAAAACTTAACGTAATTAACCAAAGTGGCACTCAACATACAGTTTTGTCGTGGGAGATAGTATATTAGAAAGGTCATGAAGTGTGATTTTTTTAAGGCGTTATTGTTGCTGTTGATTGTGGAAGGGAGACTGCTTAAAATGGAAAATTTCCTGAGAAGACTAACAGTAGCACCGATGCAGTGACATTCGTAAGGATTTTTTCAAATCAGCGAGGCATTAAATTGTGTCTGATAATTTCGTATATTATTGTTATTTCATTGTATGTGTGACGGTTCGAAAATGAGTTTAGACACCAGAATGGAGGTGAACTATAATCCCTTTATTGTTACTAGTATTCATCAGATTACTTAGGCTTTACACTTCTTTAACTGCAACTAACCACAGCAAGGAATTCAGACTTTACTTCAACCTGGCCTCATCCTTGACGATCTCTCTCTCACTGTCAGCTCCTTTGCTGACATATATACTAAGTCTCATTGCCATTGCTTGTGATGTAACATACCCCCTTGAACCTACTACGTTCAATGAAAAGAAATAAATTGGTTATCGTAAACACAGGACAATTTAGAACAACATGTAAACATAAAAGTTTAGCTCTTATAGCTAAGATTTTTCCTTATCCTCAAATGGCAAAATGGAAATCTTTGAAAGTCCTCTTTCATATGCAATGTTTTAACTTCACCGTTATTATTCGTATTTTGTTGTCACCTTGTGGAGAAACAGCTACCGCTCTTCCCATTAAATGACTATATACTGACGTATTATCTTCCTTAAGAATATATAGTGTAATGGAGGGGTTAGATATTGCAGCCAAAATTATATTTTGCCGTTAGAAAATAATATCCCTCCGAATGTCAATGCAAGTAACATGAATGGAAATTATTCTTTAAGTTTTGTACTTAATCCGTTTGTACATAATAAGTGTGCCTTCGCAATTACTTTGCAGATTTTTTATATAGATGCTACAAAAGGCCACCATGGAATCTAGTTGTAAAATTGCTGAATACTGATTGTTTGAAGCGGTTTTAAATCCTGGTGAATGAGGTGGCTGCATGGCAGTTTCCCTAGGCAGCAAAAATACTTAACGTGAGTATAATTCAATTTCATTTAAAAATTCCTTCACAAAGATTTGCTTTGACTACGAGTCCTCGCTTGGTATTATGCTTGGCTTAGTTTGTTTGATTATGGCAAAGCACGTGAAGGCGATCTGCCTAAGGGTAGATATGAGTTTGTGGAAGATTTTCTGAGTGAAACTGTCTGGTATCCATGGTACATATCATTAAAACCACAAAAATGCCCACCAGTCAGCCCGTTACTGGGATATGAATCCGAGTCGAACTACAGTATATTAAGAGAGAATCCTCGCGAACTTTGCCTTAAGGTAAATAAAGTGTGGGGTCTGGAATGGAGGAAAATGTTAAACCCTGTTCTGATTCCGATAAGATTAACATTTATTTATATTTCTCGCATATCGAATCGCACCAACAGAAAATCGGTCGATTCTTTCGATTTTCGGTGGCTTAATGTTGCCACTGTCGCGAAAAAAAAAAATCGCACGTGAAGAGTTTCACAGATGGCGCTTCAGTAACGCAAATAATGGCGCCACACACACACCCTTCCCAGTGATAGCGTTATACCTTGTAATCTTTCAAGGTATGCAGGAAATCTGACTTTTCGTCCAGCTTTTGTGTTTTTGTAAGGATCATTATTGCTAGGAACTGGGGAGTGAGATTTTGGAGTTATCAGCTTGATGTGTCTGAAGATTTGTTATTTCATCTTTGAGAATAAAACATGGTTTCAATCTATCGATATTCTTTTAATTTTACCTGAAACTTCCTTATCCAAAAATTTCTCAAACCGTTGTTTAACTAAATATGGCCCAAGATAGGGTGATTGAAGAGATGAAATTATGATGTTCTATATGAATATGTGTGAATAATTTAGTAAGTCCTGCACGAAAAAAATTTTTGATTAGTGTGCCGTACACAAATTCAGCAGAAGAACAATGCAAATCTTTAATGGGGGATCGAATGCCAAGAATTAAAGGCAGGTCATTAGTCTAAGAATTTAACGTTTGCAGGTGGGATTTCAGGTTGTTTTCTAAAGTTCGATGTTGTAGTTCGATTAAACCATTAGATTGTGGATGATAAGCCGTGGTGCTGTTACCTTTGAAACCTAGGTATTTGCTCAAGGATCGGAAGAGTTGACTGTCAAATTTCGACCTCGGTCAGATATTATCTTCTCTAGGATTCAAAATCTCTAAATCCAAGTCTCGACGAGGGTATTTGCGATTGAATCTGCAGTTGGGTCTTCCATAGGTATAGCATCGATCTATCGATGATGGTAAGCAGATAGCTAAAACCTTTGCAAGATGGTAAAGAGCCAACAATATCGATGTTAAAGTGCTTGAAACGTTGATTGGGAATTCAGCAGCTGGAGCATGGGTATGTTTGTAAACTCTGTCTCGTTGGCACTGCAAGCATGCTTTAGACCAGCGGTTCTCAACCTTTTGATTAAAGCGTACCATCTAAACAGAAACTGAAAACCTTTAATACCACCACTACATTTTACAATGACTGTCTTTCAACTTCTCAATAGAAATAGAAAAAAGAAATTGTATTTTTCCATTTGCACAACCTATTGACTATTTGTATTAAACATGCGTATAAAATATTAGATTGAAAATCGGTTACCATTTAATTATCAAAATTAAAGTTATACTAAAACTTAGTGTGCGAATTAGTTGATTGTGTGCAGTATTTTATTGTGCACCATCTATTTTTCTGTTGCGTACCACTGGTTGAGAATCGCTGCTCTAGACCACAGCTGACAGTCTTTGTTTACACCATGCCAAATGAATCCATTTCTCACTAGCTTCGTGGTTGCACGAATTCCAAGATGAGATAACTTATGTATAGAAAAAAAATATTTTTTCGCGAAATTCTTTGGGAATGTATGGCTAGTTAAAATTAGTGGAGGTATCACAGTAAATTTTCTTATTGCTGTCCGGGATAGGAATTTGTGCTATTTTAAAACTGGAATTTGATTTAAGAATCTGGATCCTTCTGGCAATCTGCAATTACTGTATAATGAATTGGAGCTGGGGTAGCGATGGTGTCGATTCTCGACAGCATGTCAGCTACGATGTTTTCTTCTCTAGAAATGTAGCGTATGTCTGTACTGAATTCGTCAATGTAGTTCAATTGCCGGACTTGTCGTGGAGAGGCTTTATGAAAACCAATGTGATAGGTCTATGATCAGTGAGGATACTAAATGATCGTCTTTCCATAATGTGCTTAAAATACTTTACAGCTAGGTAGATTGCAAGTAGTTCTCGATCCTACGCACTGTAATTTCTCTGTGTTGATGATAGGGATCGGGAGAAAAATCTTAGTGGTTGTTTTACAGTATTGTATAGTTAATGGATCACGGCAGAATAAGATGCGTGTGTAGTTAGGGTGATTTGCGCCGTCTGGTTGAGGTGAACTAACATTACAGAGATGCGCAGTGCGCTTTTGATATTAGCTTCTGTGCATCTTCGGTCCAAATTTAAGGTTTTTTTGCTGTTTTTTTCTTTACTCGTTCAAGCAAGATTGTTGGCGGTTGTTGTAGTTTGGCATGAAGCGATGGTAAAATTTCACCATTCCCAAAAATCAGCGCAAGCTTGTGAAGGATTCCGGTTTAGGATATTGTTTAAGTATATCTACTTTCGATGGAAGAGGTTTGATTCTTTCCGTTGATATTTCATAACCTAAAAACTCCTCTTTGCTTAGATCAATTTTGCATTTTGTAATGTTCATAGTTATTAAATCTTTGGAAAATTAATTCAAGGTGTTTTTTGCGTGTTTCAGTGTCTGGAAATGCAATGAGAATGTCATCGAGATAGCAAAATACAAAATATAGGTGGCTAAGCACTGTCTTCAGAAACATTTGAAAGGTTTGTGCGGCGTTGCGTAGGCCAGATGTCATATAGGGAAAATCAAAAAGTCCGAAAGGTGTTATGATGGCAGTTTTCAGAATATCAGCTTAGCTTCCTGACCAGGAATCTGCTGGCAGACTCTTATCGAATCTATGGTTGAAAAAAAAAATCGTTTTTCCATGCGGAATATGTGTACAGTCCGTTAGAAATGGTAGTGGGTAACGGTCTGGTACAGTATTTGCATTAAGGCCACGGTAATCACCACATGGTCTCCAGTCATCGGATTTTTCTCAAGTGAGGTGTAATAGACTTGACCAGCTGCTTTTGAATGGTCTGCAGAGGCTTTCTTGCAGCATGTAATCGAATTCCTTTTTCGCAGGAATTAAAAGGATACGGGGTTACCTTTGGTTTCGATGTAATGTTGCGCATCATATTCTTTAATTTTATCATTTGTTTATGTTGGGTTTAAGTAAGTTAGGAAATTTATTTAGAATCGCTTTATATTGGTTTTGAAAAGAATTAGCACTGAATTTAGAAGTGACGCTATTGTTATACAAAGTACCTTTAGTCGTTAATGACGTGGTGCCGTCGATTAATTTTCTATTTTTACTATCGATTAACAAATTAAAGGTACAACTCTAATATACGCCCTAATTTCACCAAATGTGGCGATATGTGTTCTGCGCTGGTTTTTGGCGCGATTGCGTGTTCTATGGCAACCCTGTTGACGTTGAAAAATCTTTCGCTGGAGCTCCTTGGGTTCGCCTCTGTGTCTGAGAAGATGGGAGGGAAAGATAAAATGGTAGTTGTTGAATTGAAGTTCGGCAAAAGGAAATATGATTGTGGCTATCCTGTTGAGGGGTAGTGGGTATTTGGAAGTGTGGAAAGAGGGTCTGGGAGATTATTTTTAATGGCAGTGCACGATAGAAGTAGGGTTTTGTGATTTTATTTATTTATGAACCATAGTATAAATTTTCTGGATAGTGTGTCTGGCTGTCATGTAAATACGATAGTGATTACGTGGCGGCATGTTAAAGGCGGTATGAAATTTATATTTCTGCTATTCGAAAACGCATTAATCCATGGTAAGTGCATTTTATTTTATACTTGTTCTTATTTTGTAGAATGCTATGTTCATTGGTTCTTTACTATGAATTTCTGTCGTTATTGTTGTTTTTTCAAATTGTTTGAAATTTATTTTAGTTTATTTTGTTGTTTAGTGTCTAGACTGTACAATTCGTAGATGTTTTTTAAAGTTGAAACAGAACGCTGTGTACATGGTATTATTTGAAATTTATTGTTGTTATGTTATTTTATTAAAGCGAGGAGTGCGTAGATCGTAGATTCCTTCCTTGCCTAAATTGTGCAATTCGTAGAATTTTTTTAAAGTTTAAACAGGATGCTGTGTACATGGTATTCTTTGAAATTTGTTGTTGTTATGTTAATTTATTAAAGCGAGGTGTGCGTAGTTTGTAGATTCGTTCGTTGCCTACATTGTGCAATTCGTAGATGTTTTTTTAAGTTGAAACATGTCGCTGTCTACATGGATTCTTGTCAAATATTTTTGGTTAGAAACTTTACGTTTTTGCTATCTAAATCTTTTGTTTTTGTTTCGGATTTTTAGCTAAATTGTGTGTTCAAAACGTAGTTTTTGCATGTGCGAAAACCGCGTTTTTGGAGACATTTTATGCTAAAAGTTCAAAATGTAGAGAAAAAATTTAGATAGTAATATGGCAGCGTGAAGTTTCTCGCCAAAAATATTTGGCGACTTGAGGGCGCATATCAGAGTAGTTCCAAATTAAAATGTGAAAGAAAGTCTGTACCCACGATAGCTTTATTAACATCCGCAATGATAAAATCCAGTTGAAAGATTTGCGTAGCCGTAAATGCAGTTCTAATAGCATTTTACTATACGTTTTGATTGTTATACTGATAGCTGCAGATAGCTTAAGCTTAATCACAGTTATTTTTTCCGCTGGGTGATGGTGGAATGCTCCAGTGTCAATTAAAAAATGGGTTGCTGATGCGTTGTCACGAATATATATAGACGACTCAGTTGGACTCTTTGACTTTCGATAGTCATCGAGGCCGGGAATTCAGTTTTCCGGTTTCGGGGCGTGGTATTTGCATGGCGGGGTGCACTTGTACGCTCTCTTGCCAAAGCGTTAATGTGTGTGTGTGATCATGGCAAAGCCTCGAGGGATATCTGCCTAAGTGGAGTGATGCCTTCGTTGAGGACTTTCTAAGGGAAACTGGCTCGTATACACGTCACACATGGGGAAACCCACGAAAACACATATGCAGCCAACGCATTCGCGAGATTCGAACCTCGGACCGAACTACCAGTGTTCAGCGACTTTACCGCTCGGCCGCTGGTGGGCCCAAAGCGTTAATGAAAATAGCGGTTATTGGGTCACTATTATTTTTGGAACGATTTCTTCAATTCGACCTGTATCTTCGTCTTTTTAGACTCGAATTTCTACACCTACCGTAGGTGTAGGCTTAACACACGAAACATTTTCCGATTACTGTAAGTTTATCTTGTGAAGAACGAATATTTATGTTTTTTTCTTCGGACCTTAACAAAGCTTTTTGCTTTTTTTTTTTACAATTCATTTTGCCATCATTCGATGTTCTGAACACAATTCTACAAAGCAGAATTCCATTAATTCATGTTTTGCAATCAATGATTTATGATCTGTTTAAAGACATTTTATCAAAGTTTGTAAAACCAGTCCGTGTTTTGTCTTGTAATTCTATATATGATGTGATTTATGGTGAAACAGAAAATCAGAAGGAAGATTAAGAATTGGTAATAGGAGCTGCAACTACAAAAGCAGTGGAAGAACTTTCAGAAGAAGACAAAAATAACTTTTATCTTCATGTTAGAAGTTACTTCTGTCGAGTATGTGATTAAACACTACATAAATTTCCAGTCAACGATGAAGTGATTTTGCATGCTAAAGTTGCTGATGTTTCTGCTCTAGCAAATGCATCTTTTTTTGATATAAGGTACTTTTTGAACAGATTTCCTGTGTTACTTCGTTTAGTCATGAAAGATGATGATATTGATGTTGCTACTGATATACTGCAATCGCAATTTTGCAGTTTACAATTAGAGAACTTGGATGAAGCTATAAAATCAGCTAGGATTGACACCCAGTGGAGGTTAATTGGAAAATTGAAAGGTGCTGATGGAATTTTAAAATATAGTGAACTCTCTAGAATTATGTTGGCCATCTTGACAGTTCCCCATAGTAATGCAGAGCGTGAGAGGATTTTCAGTGTTGTTTCGAAAACGAGGACTAAATTTAGATCTAATATTAGTGATGACACATTAGAAAAACTTTTATTAGCGAAAGCAGGCCTACGTGGCAATTGCTATAAACAAAATTATGAAGTTTCTTTCTTAACGAGAGCAAAATCTGCCACTGTCCATAACATTTGTATGAAAACTGATTAAAGTGCCTTTTTTTTTTTTTTTTTTTTTTAAACGATGAAAGTAATAAAAATGTTTTTTACGTCTAAGGTATTTTTGTTTTGCTTGCATTTAAGACTTGGTAACTATTTAAAGTTAATTCATTATTAAAAACTATATTTTTATCATTTAAAAAGTCTTTTTAACATTGTGAAAAATCTCCTGATTTCTTAAAAAAATCTCCTGATTTTTGAGTGTCATAGGTTGGCAAGTATGCCTACGCATTTCTGCTATCTGCAGTATCAAGTTTGATATCTGTTTCTGTAGATCTTCGGCTATAATGTTTACAGATGGTGGGGAAACAATGAGAGTTACCTGGGATCGATTGGGATTTAATTACCATTTTTTGTTAGCCGTTGTAAATAATTTGGGCAAATCATCGCTGCTTGCAGATAAAATGCTCCGCATATTAAGTGGTTAGTTGTTGCATCAACAATGTTTTCAAAAATTCATCCAACACTTGCTCAGCCGCATTTCGCAGAGAATTTGGGGTGGTTTCCTGTCACCCAGCTCTAATTCGGTCAGAAGTGTCTTAGTGTTCTGCGTTTCAGAATCAGCAAAAATTTCAATAAGCCTTTTTTTAATGGCCGGATATTTGCCGTTGTCTGGTGGTTTATAAGAAGAATATTAGATTTTTGACAATGTCTCTGCTTCAATAGAACTGACTACATAATCGTATTTTGTTTGATTAGCCGTAATTTTAACATTGCGGAATTGGGCTTCGATCTGACGAAATCGTATTTTGGGATTGGGTTTCCGAAAAGGAGGATTTATGACTTTGATTCAGGCAACAGTTGCAGTTGTTGTATTAGTTTCGGTTTGTTAACTTTTATCTCCTTCAGCCATAGTAGAATTAGGCTTAACGGATGTACAGCTACATTTATTCATTTTTTTTATTTTTTTATAGCTTAAGCCTTTTCCACTTAAAGTTTGCTTAGTAAAAATTAGTTCATTTACTCTTAACACATTTGATGCATTCTGAAATTTTTTAATAAACTTGCAGCCTTATTTTATACATTACCGCCGAAGACATTGCAATACAGAACAAAATTTTAATTTTTAAAGTTGACGTACCATTTCAGAAATATTTCATTGCCACGTACCCTCGGAATTTACTTCTGAGATGCATAAAAACAATTGAACCATGAATTATTAATGTAATCCATGCGTATACAGAAGCACTGCGCAATAAAAACTGTCACTCAGAGTCAGCTTCCATACACATGACCCCTTTCGTACTAAATTAGGGTATTACCATTGTACTCTCATCAATCGTCTGAAAAACTACTGTCTGGCAAACATTTTTGAATGTTTATATTAATTAACATATTCGCGAAATATTTATTCTGTTAATTCATTGTTACAAAGAAACAAAATATCCGTTATAATGCAACTACGTTTTGTTTCACAATCTAAATATATTAGTGTGTATACCCAAAATAACCGGAATTATTTTTTAACAATTATACTATACTTTACAATTAACATTTTATTCCCCTTCAAAGTATGCCTTAGTAGCATGTATTAATGTTTCTTAACTTTTAGGCCATTCCTGGAAACATGGGAACAGCTGTGGAACACTTGATACGGAATATTATCCAAATCAAGCAACGAATTTTCTTTATACCTCATCCACATCACTCGGACAGCCAGTGAATTACGTTTTTAGAGCTTTAGTTACTCGTGGAAAAAGTTTTACTGAACAAGAAGATTTGATGAGTAAGCGTCAACAGAACACATACACCATGAATTTCTTAAAGGCACGCAACAATGAGGCTACATGCAGCAGACTGTGATAAATCTCATTGCATACTGTCGGAATGCTGCATGCAGGGCCGGACCATGGCATAGACAAACGTCTAGGGCCTCGTCAAACCGTCGCCATGGGCGTAGCCAGCTCAAATTACGGGGAGGTGCCCGTTACGACTTCTATGGCTATACTTTTCTACCTATTATAACATCTTCAAGTATATAGGTGATTATTTCATGACAAATATGTTATGTTAATGGCAGTTATCTTAATATAAATAATAATTATATTATGAATTTTATTAATAATAAAATTATGTAACATAATTAAGGATATATTGCATTTCATTATCGTATTTATAATTATTACCTTACAAACATACTAAATGGGTAATTCAATATTTTTGCTTTAAAATTATTTTAAAATTATTAAAATATTAACATAATTTTGAAATTCATCTTTCTTTGTTTCATAATACAACTATAAAGATAAATAAATACATAAAATCCATATTTCTATTGTATATAATTATACAGTCAAAAGTCGTTAATCCGGACTCGTCGGGACTTCGGCGATTCCGGATTATAGATCATCAGTTTAAATCTCGTAGGATGGCATGCAGAAATTATAAAATTAAAAATATGAAACCGTAATTTCTGAAATAAAGAACAATTATGATCTAAAGGGTATCAAAATTTACAAAAAAAAAAAAAAAAAAAAAAAAAAAAAAGCTTAATATTTATTTGTTTACTTTATTAAACATTTCTTTCAATGTAAGTTGTTTAAGTTGCTTCGTTTTATGTGATAATACTTTCTCTTTAATTCTATAAACAGACATAATTTCTTGTTCAGTTACAAAGTTCCGCTGTTCAAGTCCCGTCAATTCCTGTGCCGAGAATACCGACTAACTTGTCAATCGAAATTTTTTTGTTTTCACTAACCTCTCTGTCACATTCTTCGTGTCTTTATCCATTTTTTGCAGCAATTCCACTTTTTGTTTGTTGGACATCGAAACATACTTTCGTTTTGTAGATCCTTTGGAAGTTCCAGCATCGGAAATTCTATTTGACATAATCGAAAGTTCAAGTTTACTTTTATAAAATTGCTCTTGCAGTCTGCAAAAAATAATAAGCGGGATCCAATTCGAAGATTAAGGAACAACGCAATCATTAACATTAACTGAAATATATAATTAGATAATTTTAGTTTACACCGTCCCTTATACATTAAACGCTCAGGCGAAAACGTATTCTGCATTTGCGCACACGTATATGCGCAGTAGTCAAGGTCTTACGCGCACGCATAAAACGCCTGTGCGCATGTGCCAATGCGGCGCATGCGCAGAAAGTTTTTAGCTTTGAGGTCCGGATTATAGATCATTCCGGATTATGGGTGTCCGAATTAACGACTTTTGACTGTATAATAAATATATTGAATTAATTGCATGAAAGATGTAAATACATCATTTATTTTGGGCATGAAATTTAACTTCAAATAATTTTTTTTTTTTTTTTTTTTTTTTTTAAGGCAAACATTTTTCTGGCCTTTCATTTTTGTTCGGCAAGTAAAATATTCCCGAATTCTATTTTCCGTGGCTGTAAACTGGCAAATATATCAATAACTTTGTCAATTTCTATTTCTTTGGTATAATGAATGTGCATTAATTACTTAATGCCAAAAATTTCTGTGCTCTTCCGTTATAGTAGTTCTGTTATAATTTTCTAACCTTTTCAAAGCACTTGCAGAACGTTCACATTCGCAAGATGTTATCGGCAGTGTAGCTTCTATGTGAAAAATCACATCAATATTTGGTAAAAAGATTTGATTTGAAGCTTTTAAAGCCAAAACTGGCGTGTCTGGGAGCTTTGCTTTGAAACTAGACATGAAATGCCGTCACCAACGTTTCGTTTCTTCGATTAGAAATTCCGGAGAGGGTAAATCATCTTTATATATCACCTTCAACTTATTTACCACAAATTCATGTACACGATCAGCACAAACTGATGGCTCTATGCAAAACAGGGCTGATGCAGTCTTTTCTAAATTTGAAAATTGAGATTTTAAATGGAAAATGAGACGGTCAAGTAAAGGAATTGCTAAAATAGTTTTAAATTAATGAAACACAGAATCACAATGAGCATTATGTCGATAGGCATGCTTTCGAATGATGCGTAGCAGTTTAAACTCTACATCTAATTTTTGACATATTTGCCCATCATTATCAAATATACTCTCAAAACTCCAGGTCATCTCTGAAGTTTAACTGTAATTCCTTCTAAATGAGATAGATAATGATATTCTGTTATGAATATTACAATGAAAGTAAATGAAATGATTGAATTCAGCAGAACCATAGCGTCTGGCTTACATTGCGCACTCCATTGATTATGCACATAAGCATCTAGTTTTGTTGAGCACACAGTGTGCTCTAGGGCTTCAGTTACATCGAAAAAACTTTAATAAAAATGCTGGTACGCCTTTATACTGCATGATCGATCTTGTCCGGCAAAGGTCTAATATTATTTTCGCCGACCTAAATCATATGCGTTTAATGCAACCAAAAATGCAAATTTATTAGCCACAAAAACGTAAGACACTATGCGGTACAAACAGACTTATATTATAACTTAGCCATTTAATAATATTACACAGAAGAACAAATATATTCATAACAGACTAAGAATAATACTGAAACCACTGTTTAAAACTTAGCGTATGATAGATTGAATTCCCAATTTTTTCTCAATATAACTAATAATATTTTTAATTTAAAACAATAATTTTAATTTAAATAAAGATGGATTTCAGGCAGTGCTTTATCTGCGAGATAAGAGTTGACTGCTAAGGTATGTAATATTTAATAATTTGTAAATGGTAACATTTAATATTTAGTAACTTGTAATTGGCAACATTTTGGATACAGATTTGAAAAATAGAACTATGCTGGTATTGCAGTTCTCTGTAATTATACATTCTAAGATTGTAAATAAATAGTTTCTAAAAGCTAAAAGTGTACCCTCATATTTTTATATGGTGTAAGGAGTGTTTTGCTTTCAAAATGGAAAGTTTAAAACCACCAGAGCCGATGATGGAAATCTGGCTTCGAATTGGCAGAGATGGCTGCAATCATTTGAAATACATGAAGTAGCTAGTGGATTACATAATAAAGAAAAGAAGGTAAGAGTTAATACTTTTCTTCATGTAATAGGAATTCGGGGTCTTGAAATATATAATAAAATTCCTATAGAAGAGGGTAAAGAAATTAAATTAAGTGAAATTAAAACAAAATTTACGGAATATTGTATTCCTAAGAAAAATATTACATATAAAAGACATTTATTCTTTGCTAGAAATCAAACTGCGTCAGAAACCATAGATGAATACGTAACTGACCTTCGAAATAAAGCTAGAACATGCGAGTATGTACAATTAACGGATAGTTTAATAAAGGATAAAATTGTTTGTGGTATTAAAGATGATATAGTGAGAGCAAGATTGTTACATGAAACAGAATTAACATTAGAAAAAGCTCCTGATATATGCAGATCTGCTGAAATAAGTGCACATCAAATGAAAATCATAAAGGATGAGGAAACTGCTGTAAACTTAGTGAAAAAGAAACTAAGTAAACATAATAAGAATACCTACAAAGAGGTAAATTCCGATAAACAAAAGACAAAAGTTTGTTCTAAATGTGGAACATCTCATGAGTATAGAATGTGTCCAGCATATGGGAAAATCTGTCATAAATGTAAAAAGGCAAATCATTTCGCGAATCAGTGTAAAAGCTATATAATAAAAAAAGAAGCAGTTAGGTAAACAAAAAAGATAGACAAGTTAAATTAATAAATCATGACTCTGAGGAAGAGTTAGAATTTTATGTTGGCACATTAAACTTTAATTCGGATAACAAGGAAGAGAAATGGACTGTTGACGTTAATGTAAATAAAAGTAAACTAAATTTGCAGTTAGATACTGGAGCAATGTGCAATGTTATTTCTAAAACCAAAGTGAAATTGCTAAATGTTCCGATACAGAAGTCTGAAATTAAAAGATTAGTTACATTCTCTGGGAATAAAATGGATACTTTAGGAAAAGTAGTACTTAACTGCCAATATGAAAAAAATAATTATGTTGTGGAATTCCAAGTTATTGACAAAGAAGTACCTTCTATATTAGGATTAAAATCATGTTTGCAACTAGGTTTGATTCAGAAAGTAATGTCTGTTTACACTGAAGACTTACTGGAGGAATACAAAGATGTATTTGAAGGCTTAGGTTGTTTGAATGGAGAATATAAAATCCAGTTAAAACAAGATGTAACACCAGTCATTCATCCTCCAAGAAAAATACCCATAGCTATACGTGATAAAGTTAAGAAAGAATTACAAAGAATGGAAAATTTAAATGTTATTGAAAAGTAAGAGAACCCAACTGAATGGGTAAATTCAATGGTCACAGTTGTCAAACCGAACAAAATAAGAATATGTTTAGATCCTAGAGATTTAAATAAAGCTATAAAACGAGAACATTATCCGATGTTAACCATTGACGAAGTTGTCACTAGAATGCCTAACGCAAAAATATTTTCTGTTTTAGATGCTAATAGTGATTTTTGGCAAATCCAGCTTGACGAAGAAAGTAGTAATTTGTGTACATTCAATACACCTTTTGGCAGATACAAATTTAAAAGATTACCTGTTGGCATATGTTCAGCTCCATAAATTTGCCAAAGAAAATTAAGCCAAATAATAGAAGGTCTAGAAGGCGTTGAATGTATTATAGATGATATCTTAATATGGGGATCTAATGAAAAGGAACATGAGCTACGACTTAAAAAAGTACTCGAGAGCACGAGAAAATAATTTGAAGTTCAATAAGGCTAAATGTAAAATAAAAGTTAATCGTGTGAATTATATAGGGCACGAATAAAGTGAAAATGGACTAAAACCTGATTTTTCTAAAGTGGAAGCAATTGTTAAAATGCCAGAACCTACAGATGTGCCTTCGCTACAAAAATTTTTGAGAATGATTAATTATTTAGCCAAATTTATTCCTAACTTAACTACTATTACTGCACCATTAAGACAGTTACTTGAGAAAAATGTTCTCTGGCACCTGACTGAAAAGCATCAAAAAGCTTTGGAAACACTTAAAGAATTGATTGCAAAAGCACCCGTATTAAAATTCTATGATGTTAATAAGGATGTAACTCTTTCAGTATATGCAAGTTCTGAAGGATTAGGTGCTGTTTTACTACAAGAAAACCAACCAATTGCTTATGCTTCCAGAGCTATAACAAAAAGTCAGAAAAATTATGCTCAGATAGAAAAAGAGCTTTTAGCTATTACTTTTGGATGTTCTAAATTTCATCAATATATATATGGCAAACGTATTACAATTGAAACTGATCATCGACCATTAGAAAGCATAACTAAGAAACCTCTTTTTAAAGCATCACAGCGATTGCAAAGAATGCTGTTAAATTTACAAAAATATGATCTAGATGCACGATACAAAAAGGGGAAAGACTTATTAATAGCAGACACTTTGAGTAGAGCATATTTGAATACAACAGAAGAAGATAATGATGAAGATACAGAAATTTGTACACCGATTCCAGCATCTGATGACAAAATTTATACATTGAAGAAAGAAAGTGAATGTGATGCTACACTACAGTGCTTAAAGAAATATATTCTGAGAGGCTGGCCAGAAAGGAAACATCAGGTAGAACCTCAAGTCAAAGTATTTTGGGACTACAGAGATGAGATGACAATGGAAAATGACTTATTTTTCAAAGGAGGAAGGGTAATTATTCCTTTATCTATGCAAAAGGAAATGTTAAATTTAATTCATGAGGGTCATTTTGGTTTAGAAAAATGTAAGAAAAGAGCTAGAGATGTTTTCTTTTGGCCACTTATGAACAAGCAGATAGAAGATAAAATTTCAAAATGTTCTATATGTAATGAATACCAGAACAAAAACATAAGAGAGCCTATGATACCACATGAAATTCCCAATTTACCTTGGTATAAAGTTGCGGCAGATTTATTTGAGATTAACAAAGAAGTATATTTATTAATTGTAGATTACTATTCCAACTTTTTTGAAATCTCCAAACTACCGGATACTCGAAATCAGACAGTGATCAGTTACATGAAATCTCATTTTGCAAGATACGGTATACCATTGATAGTGATATCTGATAATGGACCTCAGTTTGCAAGTAAACAATTTGCAGAATTTGCAAAGAAATACCAATTTAAACATATAACAAGCAGTTCATACCATCCACAGTCGAACGGATTAGCAGAGCGTTCAGTACAAACGGCGAAGAAATTGTTAAAAAAGCTCAAGCAGATCATGCTGATCCTTATTTAGCATTGTTAGCTCATAGGAACACTCCAACTAATGAGATGCTAGGATCACCAGCTCAACGACTTATGAGTAGAAGAACAAGAACGATTCTTCCTACATCTGAAGAATTACTTAAACCTCAAGTTGTGAGAAATGTAAAAGAAAAAATGAACCAAGAAAGAACTAAACAGAAGTCATATTATGATCGTCATGCAAAAACATTACCATCGCTAAATAAAGGAGATTGTGTTCGGGTATATCAAGATAATCGCTGGAAACCAGCAGTTGTAGAAGAAGTGCATAAGATCATATATACTCAGATTAGGTGGATCAGTATTGAGAAGAAATAGAAAATATATTAGAGAAAACAGTTCAGCTGTTGAAGAGAATATCAGAGGAACAGAACAAGGAGTTAATACACAGAAAACAGATGTATCAAGGGCAAAGTTTAGAAGATCAACTACCAAACTCTGCTAACTCAGAAACAAGGAACGGTGAGTTAAGAACTAGAAGTGGGAGACTGATTAGAAAGCCGGCCAGGTATTTGGACTGATTTTAGACTGTTAAAACTTTTGAACTCTTTAAAAAAACGGAAGATGTAATATTTAATAATTTGTAAATGGTAACATTTAATATTTAGTAACTTGTAATTGGCAACATTTTGGATACAGATTTGAAAAATAGAACTATGCTGGTATTGCAGTTCTCTGTGATTATACATTCTAAGATTGTAAATAAATAGTTTCTAAAAGCTAAAAGTGTACCCTCATAATTTTATAAGCTACAGAAAGCGATTGCGAGCCTTTTTATATTACTGAGGGATTTACAGTTTTTCTGTTAGCACTCTTCATTATATAAAATTTAATTGTTTTATCTGTATTATTGAACTATTTTATCTGTGTGAAATTTGAACGCGTTAAATACCATGAGTCTTTTTTTTAAAACGACAATCTTTTATTGCAGACAATTTTGAACTACTAAGTAAATAGTCGCCGTTCTCAGAAATACTGATCACTTTTATAGATGGTCTTCTAAGGAAGATGGTCACCATAAGAGGTTTCCTTGTATTTAATTTGTTTCTGAAAGAGAAAAAGGAACATATATTTTCCCCTTGATAAATAATATTCGAGTATGTGGATATATATGACCTATGCAAATGATATCTCCTATACACCTATGCAAATGATATCTCACAAAAAATGATTGCCTTTAGCTGTTTTTTATTAATTTACTTTTATGTCATTGGGATTATCATTTAAGTATAAAATTACTTTTAAACTTTTATTTTAAGGATTAGAATTTTATGAAAGCTTCACTAACATTTTAGGTAGCACTTTAGATATGATCGAGCACATTTAAACTTTTTTATAATTTCATAAGCAATAAGTCAAATTGCATATCGATTCGGTCTTTTTAATTAACAGAAGCAGTACAGGTTAACTTATTTACAGCTGATTCTTCAATGTAAAAAAAGAGTTAGAAAGAGGCATTTGTACTTTTTCTCCCGTCACTAATTCAATGATTCTCACATTTCTTAGAATTTTTAATAGAACATAAGAGATTAAACAATTAATTTCTTGGATATAGGAGCAAGGAATATGTCATAGCATATGTATAAGTACATTTAGGATAAAAAAAAGGACGTTTTCCTTTTACAACTCTATAAAATCGGTTAAATTGAGACATTATTAGCGAATTTTAATCTAGTCATTCCTTTGTGATTAGTGTTTCTCTTCGAAGAAAAACTTCAAATAAGAATTAAAATAACTGTACCCTCATTAATATCATACATTAAAGAGATAATTTTGTTGTGAAAATTATTTTTTCTAACTGCGCAGCTTGGAAGCATTAACTATCTGTATGATATCTCTGAATAGTATAGTTAAATAAAATTAAGATCATTCCAAATGAAACTAATGTTTCGGGTACAGTTCATAAACGCAGGTATTTAAAAATTGAAAAATTTTACCACTTATCGAAATTTTCAGTTTACATAAATACATTTAAGTGCACAATAGCACATACCGCATGAATTTTGAATGCATTAAAAATTATTTTATTTATTATAATTATATCTATTATTATAATGGCTATAATTATGTAATAGTCAGAATTTTCAAATGAGAGAGAAAGATTGGTTGCCTTTTTTTACAAAAGAAATGCTTCCGGTAGAGTCCACTTCGTTAGAAAATGTACATGGTTTTGGAGAAAAGAACCTCGATTTTTTTTACACTTTTCTCTAAGTGATTTATATTAACCCAATACAAGTTAAAGGATTATTTCTAGTAACACAACACATAGCAAAGTTTGTAAGAAAAACAAACAGTAACTTTCGAAGAATTTAGATCGGATCCGTTACTTTTCACTTTATCATGATAAAATTGGCCGGATCCTTCATAGTTTATCCCAAAAGGCTAATTAAACCTTCTATAGTGTTTCCCGCAATTAAGTAAAAAGCCTCGGTTTTATTCGTCGATACACCTTTATTCTTAAACAGAAGATGAGAGCAAAGAGTATGTGCCCACATTTTGTGTTATTTTTAGATGTTTACTTTTTCCTTACAAAAGAACAGAAGCTTTAAAACTGAAAAAAAGCAGCTTTAAGAATTTTGCAAAAATCGATGTTCTACACTATAGAATTAAAAAATGAATAAATATCATTTTAAAATTTTAGGCCATGAATCTAAATTATTATATGATGTAATTCAGTGTCTCTTAAACTTTTTTCAGTCGTGACCCCTTTTTATCACTGAGATTTTTTCGCGATCTCCAGGACCCCATAATATTTACGAAAATTTTGTGCGACACCATAAGCAAATCCACTTATCCGCAAATCCGACACACGCGTGTGTGAAAGTGTCAATTTTTTTCACTTGTATTGTAATATACGAATGCAGTTTCAGGTCATTAACTTTAATTTCTAATTTTAAGACATAGAACAATGTGAAAGTTTTAAATAAGTAACAGACGAAATGACAGCGTCACGTGCAAAGCAAGCAAAATGAACGTTTCTGTTATAAAAAGAATGAGTCGAAACGTTTTCCTTAGCTTTATTTATTTTCAGATACATTGTGTAAAAGAATTTGGTAATTCTAAAATTATTAATATAAGTTAAAGAAATATCAAAACTGCTAAATTGTTTAGCCACCCCCTGCTGCAGGTCCCTCGAACCCCATGGGGGTAGCGACACGCAGTTTAAGAAACGCTAATGTAAATGAACCAGGAAAAACGGAACAATATTTTCGCATTCCCTGCCGAAGATAACGGTGATACCCTTTAATATTGATTTTTTTTCTTTGTTTTGCATTATGATCAAAAAGTAAGATACATCTTTTTTATAAACATGTTAAAACTATAGTGTAGAACATCAATTTTTGCAAAAGAAAGCCCAATTCAATAAAGTTATTTCCCTCGGAAAGGGATGTTGTCGATTCGTGGTTTCGGCATCTTACATGATATATGATCTTACAATTACATCAAATTTTTATCATTATAATTAGTATTTCATATATGCTTGCTACTGCTTGTTTAAATCAGTACGGAAAAAGCATACGAAGGTTATCTGTCTATGGGAAGGGATGCTATTACATTCGTGGAGGACTTTCAAAGGGAGACTTGTTTGTTTACCTTACACACAAGGAAAACCATAAGCACTCGTTCAGCTAGTTCCCTGATATTCTAACCTATGTCTAACTAGCACCGTACATCAATCTTATACATTCTGCCTACTAATGGGCTATATGCTCTTTTCATTCCATTTAAATTCTGTTAATTTATACTTCCTTTTAATCGGTAATTATCCGATTATTTGTTCCAAATACAGATGCACTCAAAATAAATAATTTTATATTACGGCCAAAGGGACATTTTTTAACGTTTTGAGTGTTACTTTTATTTATTAAATTTCATGTTCTCCGCACTTAAACCATAAAATTCAATTCAACAGCAATACCACAAAATAAACTAAAAAGAGATATATTTAGAATTTCCGATAGTCTTACGCGATGGAAATAAAAATGTTGTTTTTTTCGTACAGTGTTACCATTGCTTGCTTTGAAATTGATGAGTTTGTTAATCAAAAATTCGTTAAAGTTTTGCAAAATATAAAATAAATAATAAAACAAATTCTTAACTCCAAATTTGGGCTTCCAGATGCCTATATTCGAGTGAAGGACTGCGTTATTCAAAGTTTGATGTCTCTAGTTACCGTTGTTTTATCACAATGCTAGAAACATACATGCATTCATGCAGATTCTTCATTATTTAATTTCTTTAAATATAATGCAGGGTTCTAATATTTGGTGGCAACAATTCGAAAAGTGAAACGCCGTTTATAGTGAGCCGAAGCAAAATGCCAAAACGAAATTAATAGCCCTTCTGTGCAATTTGCCCCTTTGGGCTAATAATAAAATAAAATAAATTACTTGGCAGTGAATGAATTTTTTATGTGCGTATTTTACAACTATCCCATTAGATCATTTTAAATAACAAAAATTAAATTGCTAGATTACTAACCCTATTAGATCATTTTAAATAAAATCGCTAGATGACTAAGAAAAAATTCATTGCATTGATGTTGGCACACTCTTTACATTATTCTCCCCCCTCCCTCAAAAAAAAAAAAAAAAGCGTAATATGTTTGCTATATTTATTGACTTAACTGAAATCCGAAATTAATGTAAAAAACAATCACTCAAAATTATTTTACTGTGTTTCCTTCCCTCTTTTGTGGAATATTTAGATATTAAGTAGCAAATCTCAAAATGAAATACCCTAACTTATTTTTTTTAAATACTTATTTTCTTTTAAATATTATGCTTTTAGATGCTTGGTCCGAAACGAAAAGGCCTTTTTCTTCTTTAGTTA
This sequence comes from Stegodyphus dumicola, assembly GCF_044657685.1. Classification (NCBI taxonomy): domain Eukaryota; kingdom Metazoa; phylum Arthropoda; class Arachnida; order Araneae; family Eresidae; genus Stegodyphus; species Stegodyphus dumicola. The sequence continues at coordinate 230,037,157 of NC_140780.1, forward strand.
CATTAGGCTTGATAGCTAGAGGGAAAGTGGGCCCGAATGCCTATTTTTACTTCCTCCCTAGGAAATGTAACCCGCGACTAAATTTGGCTATTTACTAGGTCTTGGCGAAATTGTGTGGTTAGCGCGCAGAGATGGACGAACTATCATGATGATATGCCGTATTTTGAAGCGTGATACTTGATCGCCGATATTTCGTGAAGGCAGGTTATATGTAATTGCGCATGTGTCATATATAATTACTGAAGCAGCAAACTTCATATGTGATTAGTGTATGTGTGTGGGGGGGGGGTATTAAATACAGAAAAATGGTGGTTCATTTTTCAACAGAGTGTACTTATGGTGCTTTTTTTGCCTTGACTACGTGTCGAGCTATTGGCAGTTACTAGCACTCCATATGCTTAGCGTGGTCGCATTACAGTAAAGATAAATATTAGGTATACACGGAGGAAGGGAAAAAAAAAAAAAAAAAAAAAAAAAAACCTCCTCCAGCTGAGCATCAGCTCATATGATATGATAGCAATGTAGGTAGAAATGCTTTTTTTTTTTTTCGGCTTATGGAATGCTGGAGTTGTACGTACCATGTCTCAGCACCAGTGTTATTACATCTTTCCTGTAAATTTTTGGGATTTAGTAAACCATGATATTTAATTATGATTATATTTGGTTGAAAGTGAATAATAAAATATTAATAATTCTTTCTAATTTAATAATGACTATTCTTAGTTTAGCCTATATAGTTCAGTATTAATAACTCTGTAACTATAACATGTATATATTTACCTATTAAATAATTGTGTTAAGATATGTATTGTTTCTTATAAAATATCAAGTAAATGTATAAAAGTTAATAACTTATTCATTTTAACAGTTTTTATTTAACTCATTTCATCTTCCTTTGAGGCACACCAGCGGCCGAGCGGTAAAGACGCTGAACACTGGTAGTTCGGTCCGAGGTTTGAATCCCGCGAACGGGCTGGCTGCATAGGCGTTTTCGTGGTTTTCCCCATGTGTAACCTGTATACGAGCCAGTTTTCCTTAGAAAGTCCTCCACGAAGGCACCCCTCATTATTATTTAATATTTTTATTTAATGTAATGACTGCAAAAATATACGCCTTAATTTTAAGAAAGTATACTGATCTAACACAGTGTTTTCAAAATGCTTTGATCATGTATGAAAATAAATTTTTCTTTATTTAATATATTAATTTTAATATTTTATGCTAACCATAACACAATATAAACCTGAATTGCCAGTGCTGTGAGCAAACAGACGTAGAAATCATAGGAACAGTACACACTCAAGCAATGGTTAAGATAATACTAAATGATCCTCGTTCTTCTTTCTGCATAAAAAAATTGCATCTCTTTGTATCAGATCTTTGACAACTCAGGATACCAAACATAATCATTACTCAACCACCTGTAATTATAATGCATTTGCTGGACTTTTAAATGATAATTAATAACATATATATATACTTTTAATTAGACTATATATTTATTACATCATTTTATATTTTAGTAATTTTAATTTGTTTAAATGTCATTTGAAAGGTTTTTTTTTCCTAATCCGAGAACCTTTTTCCATTTAAATTAATGGTAAATAGTTCTTTTATATATACCATTTTGTTTATAAAAATGTTCAATGGAAGATTGCTTTCATTATGTATTAAAAGATCTGATTTTAATTAAAATTTGAAAATTGTTCTGTAATTATATCAGCTTGACACTATTAATTAAAATAATTGCCATAATTTTCAAACTTTAAATTTCAAGATAGTTATTTCTTGTAAGTGCGTAGTGCATATTAATAGCACATAATATGTGCTAATGTGCTATTAATAGCAACAGTATGCCAAACTTATAGTGTATATAATCCTTGCTGTATAATAAGAGGGAAAAAATATTAAAAACAAGTCTTAAAATATTTTCATGCTTTTAAAATGAGATATATTTCTTGCAAGAGAGGTAGCACATAAAATTGTCATTTTGTATTTTAGTAATTTAAATTGTCAAATTGTAAAATTGTCATTTTTCCAATGTAATTAATATTTAAACGCTACAATTGTCAAATTACTTAACTGACACATTAGAAATAATTTTTCTCTTGTAGTAAATGCTTCTATATTGTAAATCTTATGTCGATTAAGAATTCTCTTAACTTGTTCAATGTCCATACGATTGTCATTAACTCCAATTTGCTGGCATGATAAATGCTTCTATATATTTTTGAACAATTTTCATAAAAATTAAAATTTGTAAGAAATAATTTCCAATATTTAGGATTGTGCACTGTTGTAGTTTAAATGCGAAATTAACTAGGATTTGATAAAATGACATTTATTAACAGACTTCAGAAACAAGCATGAGATATACTTGAATATAAAATTGTTAAAAAAATTTTCGCATATAATTGTTCCAATCAACAACTATATTGCATGTTACAAAACTCAACTGAGGTCAGTCCATGGTACCAATAGTTTTTACAGCTCTAAGGAAATTTAGAGGCGATTCTTCAAACCAAGTGCGAAATCTGAGACTTTTTTTCTGGGCAAGATCTAAAATTGAAACGTTATTTTGGTGTATCGTAATTGGTAAAACACATCATTTCAAGATTATTTTTACAATCTGAGAAGTACACAGTTCCAGTCCTTTTTACCGACTTCAAAGATTCACAAAATTCTCCTGCATTTTCGTGCAAATTTTTCTAATTTATAAGAAATATTATTTAAATGTTTCATATATAAATTTGCCCTGTAAAAGCAAATTTCTGTGCACGTTTGTTTTGTTCCACTACTTTCCGGAAAATTCCGATCGTGATTTTAGCTAATAAGCACTTAGAAACAATTTCGCACCTAATCTTCGTCATGATCAAGTACTTTTGTTCCATAAAAGTTCTAACATAAGCGTAATTCGGCTAGCAGATTGTTAGAAAAAATGTTGAGTTAAAAAAAACATGCCTTTACTTCTTGAAAACAAAATGACATAAAAAAAAAAAAAAACTCTAGCAGGTTGCTGTAGCAGGGTTGGTCACCAAATTTTCGCCAAAAAATCGCCAAGTTACCATAATCCGAAGATTCACCACTAAACAAGTTACACTGAAATAAATGCTTTAATAAAGCAAACAAATAAATATTGAGCTTTTCTTTTTGTACATTTTGATTCCCTTTAGGTCATGCATACTTTGTTATTTCATATTTTTAATTTTATATTTAACATCTTACTGGATTTAAACTTCAGATCTAATATGCAGCAAAATCCCAAATCTGAAATTGCCAATGTCGCGAATATTCTAGATCTTTGACTTTGTACGATATCTCTAACAGAAGTCAGTATAAGGCCATGCTATACAGGATATAAAAAATTGCAGTGACAGTTTCTTTTTCAAGGATGTTCATGGTCTGAACAACATTTTGTTGTTTGGGAAATGCTGCTTAGTACAGCCAAAAACAAGTCCAGCAGGCATTAAATAAAATCGATGGAACATCGTGCATAATTTTTTAAATTTCTGTGGCATATGCTCAGAATGAGAATGTCAAACAGGGCCCGATAAATAGGTTCTGCATGCTTTCATAGAGGACTAGGAAATAAAACACATCTTCTATTTTGAAATGACATCAAAAGGAACAATTTCTAGATTTCATTACAAATGCTTTATATATTGCAGTCCAATGCACAAAGACTACGGTTAGTATTGGGAAAATGCACAATCCAAGCTGTACGACATGTAAATTATATTTATTTAATGAGAATAAGAAAGTGTAATAAACAAATAATAACACATGAATATTTGGCTCAGTTCACTCATAAAACCAAGATGACTTAGCTGATGACATTGTTGCCATCTTCAAGTTATCACATATTTTAACACTTTTTTGCAGTGCCCATATAATAGAAAAAGTACCTACATTTCTAATAACAGTTTTTAAATGGAACACTATCATTATGAGTTATAAAATATACTTTTTATGTCTTATTAGGGCAAGTTATTAAATTATAGAATTCTTTAAAGTTTGAAAACTAACAATCTCTTAATGAAGAAAAAGTTACAGAAATGATAATTACTTATGTCAAAGTAAGAAAAGATATATTTATAATTTATTTAAATCTGTTATTAAAGGGATAGAAATAATCAATTACTATCCCTTAATAATCATATTTTGAATATAATGCCACTCATGATTTGTCCCCATATATATATATATATATATATATATATAAAGGAAAATATATCACACTTGGTAAGTTTTTGTATATGTTACAAACTAGACAACGGAAGCAAAGGAGGATGTGATTGTGATTATTCAATTATGGCAAAGCACACGAGGGCTATCTGCCTAATTTTCATACATGATCAAAGCATTTTGAAAAAACTGTGTTAGATCAGTATACTTTCTTAAAATTAAGGCGTATATTTTTGCAGTCATTACATTAAATAAAAATATTAAATAATAATTTCACTTTTTCATTCTAGAAAAATGAAAATACATGCTTTCTTTTATAACGTTGCGCGCCTCTAACTAGCACGCAACCAAGAGGTGACTGTGAAAGCTTGTATAAACCACAGAGTCTTATAAAGGGTTTAAGTCCCTTTTTATTCAACGTACTAATTTACAATTGCGTTCTCTTGACGCTTACAAACGGTGCCAACTCGGCAGTCAAAATAAAAATAAAAACCTGAAAAGAAATTAAAGACAATATTCTAACTACGAGGCTCTCTCAAATAACTAACTCACCGCGTTTTACAATACGGCTGCTAATTCAGCAGACTTGAAGCTCACTGGAACAATTGCAACTACTTCCCGCCAAGCACATAGGCCGCAACGCGGGGTTTTTCAAATCTCTATAACTACCTCCGCGCTCGCTAAGTAAGAATAACTCTCTCTCACCGAACTTGTTTCTTTCTATTTAAATCATACTACTTCCGCTGATAATTTGAATGCTTGCGCGTTCTACTCAAATTTACATATTCTGGCATTGGCAGTTCCAGGGGAAAGTAAGGATTGACAGGAAAGATAGTTTAAACTTAAAATAAATGTTAGTTAAAATAAATATAAACCCTACATTTGCCGCTGCCAGAATTTGGAAAACTTGGAAGCAGGTCCTACAAACGACCTGTTGTAAGTTTATCTAATTCTGAACTAACTGGCGAAAGCCTCGTTTACACAAAAATAATCTTATGTAACAATTAAAATTCTGTTACTCTTTACAAAGGTTTCTTCTTACAGCAACTTTTCCTGGACTTCATCAATCAATCTTGGTCTTTCCTTCCAGCATCTGGAAGGAATAAGTATCAGTATCTTTCTACATACATTATAATTTACACTTTCTTGACACAATAAATTTTTGTTTTTAACGTTTCGTTTTTCTTAGTTATTGCTTACTTCACATTCATTCAATTTTTCAAGCACTAATTTAACTTTACCCTGGCTCTCCACCGTGTGTGGTGTCAAACGGGAATATTCGTGTTTTAGTCTTACAACACTTCCCCTAACCACCATGATTTGTTAGAATTCAACAACCAAATAGACACACCTTACTCGACATTCTACAACTCGATGAGCTACTTTAATATTCTTAAAAATTCAAATGTAGGTGGAGAACCCTACAAAACACATTCATTCTAGCTTCCCCCTCATTCATCTTTAAACATGCAGGCTTTCGCTCTAAAGCATGACTTTACAGTTTAATACTTAAATTTTGACTTCATTGCTTTTAAGCATTCACTTTTAGCATCTACAATTTTATGCTTCTAGACTAAATTCTACTTTTACATAACATGCAAGTATTTACATACATTTACAAAAGTTTAATACATATGCTTTTTACAATTTACCATAAAATGAATAAGAGAAATAAATTTTTACTTTACTCAATCTTCGCCAAGCTGGCGGCACTGAAACTAAAATTCTTATTAGTACATACAAGAATACGAAGTTATTTTTATCTCCGGCCAAATTTTGGCTTTAACATAACAGAATTAGTCTTTCGACCAACAGAAAATGCTTGTTTTTAGCTTTTACACTTAAAGAAAATAATACTTTTGCCTTAGCTAAATAAAGTAAAACAAAACTAAGTCTCAACCGAGACATATTGACTTTCGTCAAAACATAGAACTTCGTACTTATGCATAACATTTCGGAACAAAAGAGAAAAATATTTATAGAAGGTTTTAACTTATCTTTGAGTTTTCGATGCTTGAAACTCCGTCATCCGTTTTTGACAAAATTGATCCCAAGTTAGAGGTGTCATGGATGTCAATCTTCTCCTTGTTGATCTCCAATTGTCGTCCCCGTTGTTCTTTCTTTTGCGTCCTCTACATGCTGGCCTCTTGACGGAGTAATCGTCTGGTTGTTGGCTTTTGCGTTTCTGCCTGGGACGGCTGGTCTTGACGTCCTCCGGTCTGGAGTCCTTGAATTTCCTCTGTTCCTCGTACTTCTGTGCTTCCTGTTGGCGTTTCAGTTTCCGGAACGGCGGCCTTGCTGGCACCTGACTCTGTGGCCGTGTGCGCGTTCTTCTTGATGTGTAATTCCTCCTGCCATCCTTTGTAGGTGGTGTTTTTCTTTTTACCACGGTTTCTTTACCCGGTTCATCTGTACTTTTGTTTTTCTTAAACGCCGGAGTTTGATAATCATTTTTTCTTTTTGATACCGACATCCGGGTTGTAGAAGTGCTAGGTCTCTCTTCAGTTCTCCGTTTCTTGGGTGGTGGAATAGTTGTTGCAGTCTCTGGCCCTTCTATTTCGTTTAGACTTGAGTCCTGCAAGAAACTTTTAAGGATTTCAAAATCATTGGGATTATAGTATTTTTTCACCTGGTCGGGACTTGCTTTACAGATTTCCCCTCTCTCGTTTTTAAGATATAAAACTACTCCTTTGATTTCCTGAATTACATAGGGGCCTTCAAACTTTGGAGCTAGCTTTGCCATAAAATTGTCTGGGGCACTTGATAAAGAAAATTTCCGCTTCAATACTTTATCCCCAACTTTAAAATCTGCTTCACAGCGTTTTCTATCGTAATATAGTTTCTGCCTATTTCTTGCCGTATCCGAGCTTTTAAGCGCCTGATCAATGAGCTTTTGCACATCTTTTTGTTTAAACTCCTGCTCTCTTTGTTGCACAAAGAATAATTTATCTAAAGGCGTAATTAACTTTCTGCCTAAAAATAATTCTGCTGGAGTTTTTCCCGTAGTATCATGATGTGCCGTTCTTAAAGCATAAGCTAATTCATTTATGTAGCCATCCCAGCGCTTGTGATGTGTGCTCACGTAACTGCGAATTATTTTTACTATGTTTTTATTAACTCTTTCTGCTATGTTAGCCTGTGGTCTATACGGAACCATTTTGATATGGCGTATATCAAGTCCATTGCATATGTTTTCAAATATTTGACTAATGAATTGTTTTCCGTTATCGCTAATGACTTTTATCGGTGCACCGTATTTTAAAATGTATCTGTGTAAGAATGCATCTGCGACTGTTTTGGCTGACGCGCGTTTAAGTGGAACAATTTCTATCCATTTTGAAAAATGATCTACTATTACTAAAAGAAAACGATTTTTATTTAACTCGCTCTGGGGGAAGGGACCAAGGAGATCTATGCCTAAAATTTCATTCGGAAATGTAGCGCGAATGCTATTTAAGTACCCGGCCGGGCTGTAATTAATATCATTTATTAACTGACATTGATTGCAGGACCTGACATACGCCGTTACTATTTTGTATAATTGCGGGAAATATACCGCCTCGCGTACCCTTTTTAAAGTCTTTCTGACCCCGAGGTGGCCCGCTGTTTTTTTTTTTCGTGCAACTCCCTCAAAATGCTTAATCGAAGCGAGGCTGGGATGACTGGCTTATACTCAAGATTTTCGTTCGTTGTTTTCGTATAGAGTAATAAATTATCTATTATTTCATAGTTTTTTGCTCTATTTCTTATCGCATCGATATCTGTATGCTCAAAGCCTTCGGGGTCTTTCAAATAAGCATAGATATTTCCAAATTCAGGATCAGCTTTCAGTTCAGTAATAACCGTATCTCTAGAATCTAAAATTTTTGAAGTCAACACAGCGCATTTAAGTTCATTACCTTCCTCGTCCAGTTTTATACGAGAAAGTGCGTCAGCTACATTGTTTTCCTTACCCGGTTTATATTTTATTGTGATATTATATTCTTGGAGTTTTAAAGCCCATCTTATTAACCTGGGCGTTAGGTTTTTTCCCGAGTAAAGTCTACCAACAGCCGCATGATCCGAAAAGACTGTTACTGGCGATTTGCCGAAATAAACTCGAAATTTGTGTACAGCCATTAATACGGCTAATGTTTCTCTTTCTGTAGCTGTATAATTCCTTTGTGTCTGATTCAATGTTTTACTAAAAAATGCCAGCGGATGGTTATTTTGCATAAGAACAGCACCCACCGCATAGTCTGATGCATCTGCCGCAATTTCCAGGTTTTCGTCCTCCTCGGGGAATTTTAAAACAGGGGCATTAATAAGCTCTTCTTTTAATCTTTCAAAAGCCGTGTTAGCTTCCGCAGTCCACGTAAATTTACTCTTTTTTCTTTTGATTACTAAGAGTGGTTCAACAATATTAGCGAAATCTTTTATGAAAGATCGATAGTAAGAACATAGTCCAAGGAAAGACGAAAGTTTCTTGGCGGTGTTGGGCGGTGGGAAATTCTTAATAGCTTTTATTTTTGAATCTTGCGTTTCTATACCCTTTTGCGAAATTTTATAACCGAGATATTTAAGTTCTTCAGTTGCGAACTTGCATTTTGAGGCGTTAATTGTAAGACCGGCCTCTTTTAATAATTTAAAAACTTGTTCGAGATCACTAATGTGTTGTTCCAACGTACTACTCGTTATAATTATATCATCTAGATAAATTAAAGTTGATTTTCCTAGGACAGGCTTTAGAACAATGTCCATAGCTCTCTGGAATGTTGACGGGGCCCCACACAACCCAAAAGGCATGCGTAAAAATGCATAAGTGCCCGATTTTGTTATAAACGCGGTTTTATGTATATCTTCGGGTCTCATAGCTATTTGATAGTAGCCAGACGTTAAGTCCAAAGTAGACATATGTCTCGTCGATTTGATCTGTCTAATGATCTCGTCTATAACCGGCAAAGGGTAAACTGGGAATTTAGTTATGCTATTTAGTTTTCTATAATCAATAGCAAACCTCCAAGCCCTTTTATCCGAAGGAGGAAACTCGTTCTTTTTCCTACATAGTACGACTGGACTCGCGTATTCACTATTTATGGGCGTTATTATTTTATTCTTTAACATCTCCTGAATATGTTCTTCGATGATTACGTCTTTTTGTTTGTCATAGCGGTAAGGTTTAGTCCTACAAGGTTTTTCGGCATTTAATTGAATCTTGTGAGTTACAATCTGACAGTTTCCCGGCTTTTCTGAAAACAAATGAGAAAAATTACTCACCACTTGCTGTATTGCTTTACTTTCCTGGTCATTCAAATGGCTAAGGTCCAATTCAGGTGTCTCCACCGGTTCCACCACCCTCTGGTCCATCTCCAGCACCACGGAACTATCTTGAAAATTTAATTTGGCCCTCGCGGCCCTTAAAAAGTCCATACCTAAAATAAGAGAGTGTTGGAGGTGTTTCACCACAAAAATTAATACTTTGAGATTTTCCTCTTTTACCTGTACGTTTAATGCTACTTTCCCGATGCAGTGACATGTTTTTCCTTGCGCCGCTATAATTTCCGTATTTCTGGTTTTAAAGAGTCGTATCCTATAAAAATTCTTTTTGAAGAACTTTTCACTCATGAAATTGCCTTCTGCCCCTGTATCGATGAGGGCTTCTACTGGTACATCGCCAACCAGGACTTGTATAATTGGTAGCTGTGAGTTTTTTACGATGACTGTATTTAGGTGTCTATTTGAGGGTTTTTCTAAAACTTCCGGGGTCTGGACCCTCCCTTTCACAGGCCCCTCTAGTCGTTTAAAGCTTTCCTTTCAATCTGTGTCTTCTGGGTACGCGGATGCTTATTTTCAAATTTTCTTTTTGGGCCTTGCCCTTCAAGTTTCGATGCGTTAGCTTGATAGTTCTTTCCCCCATATGAGCGATTTCCATTTCTTGTTTCCTCCTTCCTTCTGGTACTTTGAGAATATGTTTCCCCTCTCGCTCTTTCCGCGATTCTGCGATTTTGAAACTTCACCGCCAATTCGAAAAGTTCCTGCAATGTGGTTGGGTTTCTAATTTCAAAGTAGTCTTGGACAGCGGGTAACAATCTTGGTAATATTATTTCAATAATCTCCGCATCGGGTTTTTTCCCATACAACATATCCGTTAGCTTGATTTTTCGTAAAATAAAGTCCGTCAATTGTGCTGTATCCCGTTGATAGAAACTATATAGCTCGGCTTCCAGCCGTGCGCGATCTTTCACTATGGGGAAGGCCTTTACTAACGATTTTTTGAAATTTTCAAAAGTATACGTCGGGCTTCCAAATTACCTAGAAGAAATTTGCCTATATTTTTCCACCATAGCGCGGCCTGTCCTCTTAGTGCTGATGTGGCGATAGCAACTTTTTGTCTTTCGGGCACAGGATAGAGCTGAAAGTGGTTTTCTATACCTTCTAAAAATACGGACACCGAATTTTTTCCGTCGAAATAGACGTTTGGCTTGATTGATGCTCTCAAAGTCTGGACCAGGTATCCAAATCCTTCTAACTGCGTTGTCATTTCTTGGTGTTGTCCAGCGGCTTCCATCCAGTTTTCGGCCATTTCAGTTCGATAAGTGTTCGGGCGCCAATATAACGTTGCGCGCCTCTAACTAGCACGCAACCAAGAGGTGACTGTGAAAGCTTGTATAAACCACAGAGTCTTATAAAGGGTTTAAGTCCCTTTTTATTCAACGTACTAATTTACAATTGCGTTCTCTTGACGCTTACAAACGGTGCCAACTCGGCAGTCAAAATAAAAATAAAAACCTGAAAAGAAATTAAAGACAATATTCTAACTACGAGGCTCTCTCAAATAACTAACTCACCGCGTTTTACAATACGGCTGCTAATTCAGCAGACTTGAAGCTCACTGGAACAATTGCAACTACTTCCCGCCAAGCACATAGGCCGCAACGCGGGGTTTTTCAAATCTCTATAACTACCTTCGCGCTCGCTAAGTAAGAATAACTCTCTCTCACCGAACTTGTTTCCTTCTATTTAAATCATACTACTTCCGCTGATAATTTGAATGCTTGCGCGTTCTACTCAAATTTACATATTCTGGCATTGGCAGTTCCAGCGGAAAGTAAGGATTGACAGGAAAGATAGTTTAAACTTAAAATAAATGTTAGTTAAAATAAATATAAACCCTACACTTTTATAACTCTTATTTCTTTCTGAGAGTAAATTTAAGACCTTTGTATAAGAGAAGTGGCATAAAGGATTTAGTTATTATAATCATATAATTCGGGAATAATGAATTTCAAAATATTAGAAATATTTATTAATCCTAAATATTTATTTTTAATATTTAGGGATTGAGTGGGCTTTCTACTAAAAATACAGAACTTGCCATTGTTCAGATATAATTTCATTTTTTTTTTCCAAATTATTGAGGTCATATAAGAGATTTTTGAAGAATGAAAAAAAATTGAGTACCACATATATTTTTGTTTTGAAGCACTGTATTCATATGATAAATCTGTATTTATTTTGAAAAGTTTAGAATGAGAATAAAATTGGTACAGGTTGGTGGCATTTAAATTTCTCTTCACTTTGTGGCATTTGTGTATAAAGCAGAGCTTAAATTGCTCTGGTACTTCTCAGTTTTCGCGATAAATTATAATTTCAGCCAGAGCCCTAAATAAAGGGGCTCAGGCACTCTTTCTATGCAAGTGAACCACAATTTTAACACAGAAATTTTGTTTTAATAGTAAACATTCTAGACTACAACAATATTCTCAGGGAACAAGAACATTTAGGAATTGTAGAAGTATGCCCTGAAAACAGCTCGACACTTAATTCTTATTATATGCCTCACCATCCTGTAATTAGAGACGACAAAACAACAACAAAGGTACGCATCGTTTACGATGCTTCTTCAAAATCAAATGATGCTCTTTCTCTCAATGATTGTCTTCACCCAGGGCCAAATCTAAATCCAAATGTTTTGGACGTTATTTTGAAATTCCGAGAAAATAGGATCGCCTTTTCGGCAGATATCGAAAAGGCATTCCTTCAAATATCAATCGCAGAAGAAGACAGAGATTATCTGAGATTTCTTTATTTTAAAAACTTTGATAGAAAAAAGAGTGTAATTTCTTACAAAATGACAAGAGCAACATTGGTGTAACTTGTAGTCCTTTCATCCTTGCCTGCACAATAAAACATCACATTGATAAGTACAATAATTCTAACTTTAAGACTTTTGAAATGCTTAACTCAAATCTTTACGTGGATGACCTATTTTCTGGAGCGACAACTGTTGAAGAAGCGCTTAATCTATCAAATGAATCTGTTAAAATTCTTGCTGAAGGAGGTCTAAATCTAAGAAAATTCGAAAGCAATTCCCTAGAGCTTAAGCAGAAATGGCTTGAGGAAAAGTTAATCTTTCTCAATAGTATCTTTCTCAATAGTGACACTCCATGTACATCCTTAAAAGTACTAGGTTTAATATGGAACAATGATAAAGATGTCTTAGGACTAGAATTAACACCCTTACTGTCCTCTATAAACACTGAATGTACCAAACGTAATGTATTAAAAATAGCAGCCAAAATTTTTGACCCATCTGGATTTATCGCACCCTTTGTAATTCGAATTAAATGTTTATTGCAACAGCTATGGCTTCAAGGGGTACCTTGGGATGAGATCTTTTCTGGAGAACTCGAAAATGACTGGAAAATATGGCTCTCTGAAATAAAAGAACTTAAAATGTTGAAAATTCCCAGATATTATTTTCATGTACCAAATTTAGACAGGGACACTGTTCAGTTACACATTTTTAGTGACGTTAATCCGAATGCGTATGGCTCAGTCGCATACTTGAGATATAGAACTGATGAAGATAAATTTGAAACTACATTTGTTTTGGCAAAATCACGTGTTGCACCATTAAAGAAATTAACGCTTCCCCGCCTTGAATTGATGGGAGCACTGGTGGGTGCTAGGGTTGCCAACTACCTGAAAAATATTCTACATATTTCAAATGTCATTTTATGGTCAGATTCGGAAATAGTTCTACATTGGATTAAAGGTACAGCTAAAAGATGGAAACCTTTCATTGCTAATAGAATTTCAGAAATACATGAAATTTCAGATCCTTGTTCATGGAGACATTGCGAAGGAAAACTCAACCCTGCAGATCTAATAACAAAGGGTTGTTCTGAAAAAGAACTGATAAATTCTTCGAAATGGTGGCATGGTCCTGCATTTCTTTCGTTACCTGAAAGTCAATGGCCAAAACCCAAACTATCGACGTCAAAATTACATGATGTATCAGAAGAATCTCGAAAATCGGAAGCTATCCTAGCGTGTTTGATCAAAACAGACAAAACTGAAAATGTTCCACTCATGAATTTGACAAAATTTAGTTCCTTGAAAAAACTTTATCGTGTGACTGCTTGGATTTTCAGATTTATATCAAATTTAAAAGTAAAACGGGAAAATAGAAATTTTGCGGAAATTTCAGCAGAAGAAATCAGTAAATCTGAAACCTTTTGGTTAAAACAAGCTCAAGAAGATAGTTTTCCTGAAGTTATAGAGTCTCTAAGAGAAAACAAGCATATTCCAAAAGATTCAAAATTGTTCGAATTAAATCCCATATTATGAGATGAAGGTCTATTTTTGGTACGAGGTCGGTTACAAAAGTCAAACCTACTATTTAACAACAAACATCCAATAGTAATCCCTTCAAAACATAAATTAAGTGAATTAGTAGTACGAGACGCTCATGAAAAGGTTTATCATGCGGGTGTATCGGATACTCTAGTGCACATACGTGAAAAATTCTGGCTCTTAAGAGGAAAACAATACGTCAAATCAATCCTGAGTAAATGCTTAATATGCAAAAAATATAATGTACGTCCTGGACAACAAATCACTGCACCTCTTCCAGCGGATAGAGTTAATGAATCTCCGCCTTTCGCAATTTGTGGACTCGATTTTGCAGGTCCTTTGTATGTAAAAGAAAATATCAACAAATACTACATTTTATTGTTTACTTGCGCTACTACAAGAGCTATTCACCTTGAGCTCGTAAAAGGCATGAGCACTGAAGAATTTTTACTTGCGTTCCGCAGGTTCGTATCCCGAAGAGGTTTGTGTTCCACTGTGTACTCGGACAATGCTAGAACATTTAAAAGAGCCGAACTTGAATTAAAGCAAATGTGGAAAGTGATTAACCACCCTGAAGTTAAAAAATTTTATGCTTCGCATGGAATCACATGGAAATACATTGTGGAACGTGCTGCCTGGTGGGGCGGTTTTTATGAACGTTTAGTTCGCAGTGTAAAAACTAGTTTAAGAAAGAACATTGGGAAATCATCTTTGACTCAAAGTGAATTAGAAACGCTTTTGCTTGAAATAGAAGCGATGATAAACTCGCGTCCATTAACATACGTCTTTTCTGATCTTGAAGAGCCCTCCGCACTTACTCCAGCCCCCCTGTTGATTGGTAAACGACTCTTGAGTTTGCCAGCTGTAAGGAGGAATGACTTGAATTTACCAGGTTCCAGAGAATTTATGTTAAAACGTTTCCGTACAAGAGAAAATCTAATAAATCACTTTTGGAACAGATGGAAAAAAGAATATCTCCTGTGCTTGAGATCTGCTCATTATACCGGTCAGAAGAAACCATCTACATTCAACGTAAATGATATAGTACTTGTTCATGATGAAAATTTACCTAGAAGTTGGTGGAAATTAGGAAGAATAACCAAAACCTTTATTGGTAGAGATGGAATGATCAGATCGTGTGAAGTGAAAACTGGTAATTCGGTAATCAAACGTCCAGTGCAGCTATTGTACAATTTAGAAATTGATGATATCAGTAATTGCGATAATCAGTGACTGTTAAAAAAAAATTTGGACTGAATGACTGATAAACTGATGATAAAAAAAATGTTCTTTTTCATAATGTTTTCATTTATTCATTATTATTTTCCTTGGTTTAATGATTTGTGGTGATCTTGAGAAATGTTAATTTAAATGTTTTGTTTTTTCTATAGTTTCAGAAAAAATTTTCTTGATGTTAAGAAATTATTGATATAATGTGACCTGTATATGTAAGTAATTTTTATTTGTTTCTTATTGTTATAGTAATATTGTAATAGTTAAATTTATGATGAACCTATTGTTCATCGGGGGGGGGGGAGTTTGTTGAAATTATTTCTTTTTCCCTCCGATGGATTCAGTTTTTCTTTTATAAAGCATTTTTCTGAACCACTATCACACAAAACCCTTGCATGGATTCTGTTTTCACCACCAGAGACACATACAATACAAGTTTGGAGTAATGTAGAAATAGTTTTATTTTTCTGTTCAGAAACGCAAGATACTAAGGTTGTGG
Organism: Stegodyphus dumicola; assembly: GCF_044657685.1. Classification (NCBI taxonomy): domain Eukaryota; kingdom Metazoa; phylum Arthropoda; class Arachnida; order Araneae; family Eresidae; genus Stegodyphus; species Stegodyphus dumicola. Next base: position 230,052,692 of record NC_140780.1, read on the forward strand.
ATTTATCTGCGTTAATATTTTCAGGACTTTCATGTTTTTCTGATTTATTACAGAACAGCTCATTGTGAAATTTATTACCACATTTCGAACATGGGGTTAATTTACTTTTACAGTTAGAAGACAGGTGTGATTTTAAAAAACACTTGTAACAGCGTCCTCCCTTCTTCAATTTAAAACGTTTCTCTTGGTCTGTATACCTTTTACAACCCAAGCTTGTATGATCCGAAGAGTCACAAAATACACAAAATATTTTTATAGAAGTGTTCAAGGCAGCAGCCGAAGGAACACTTTTCTTAGAAGAAAAGTTCTGATTATATTTTTGTTTGGAATTAAAATTAGTGTAAGTGTCATGTATTTTATTACTAGAAGAATTATTTACTAATATTGTGGCCTCACGGGCACGTAAATCTTCTCTTATAAATTCCAATAGGTCATTGACCTTATACTCATTTTCTGTATTATTTTTCTTATGAAATTCTAGAACCATGTTTTCTGGTAACAATTTTAACAGTATAGGCAAAAGTAGATGCCCGTATGAACCTGTTGTTACCCCCATTGACTTGAGATTTCTGATATGTATTTCACATTTATCATACAGATTTCTAAGTCCCCTTATATTATTTGATGATTTTACTGGCTCTAATTTCAAAATTTTATTTATATGACAGTTTATGATTGTATCACGCCTACCATATCTTTCGTTTAACAATTTTAGGCATTCATCATAATTTTCATCAGTGAGATCAAACCCTGATACAACATTATATGCAGTACCTGTCAAAAGAGATTTCAGGTATTGAAATTTACTTATTTTTGACAAAGAGTCATTGTTATCCACAGCATTCTTGAAACAGTTAATAAATTCTAAATAAGTGCTGGGATCACCAGAGAATTTTTCAATATTTAATTTCGGCAACTTAACTGCCGCAACAAATTTACTTTCGATTACAGGAGTTACAGGTACATTTTGAACTACGTTAACTTCGGTATCTGCTTTACATTTTCTTAACCTATTCTTAATTTTGGATTTCATACTCAAAATTTTATGAGAGTATTCTTCAACCAATTTTAATTCTTTTTCATATTCAGCTTTATCTTCAATCAATTTATCTATCTCTTTATCAATTTCATTTAAAGAATTTTCTTTTTCTGACAAAATATCCTGACACTCTAACAAGGAATCTGTGTCAGTTCTTTCAATCGCTGCTACCAGCAAATCTTCTGCTTTATTTATTTGTTTAGTGATTGCAGATCTGATAGCAGCTCTTTTCGACTTTAATTTGTCTATATTTTCCATATTTCAAGTAATGGAATATAACCTTATAAAATTCAACAAATAATTGTAACAAAATTAAAGTACAGTATTTCAATATTTTAAGCACTTCCTTTAAAAACAATATACTTATAGTCCACAAATTTCCTTCGATTAAGACCAATTAATTTTTTCAAGCATCAATGAAGTATTATTCTTTCAAGTAATATTTCAATAAAACAACATAAATATTCAATACTTTTATTCAACTCAATCATTATTTTTCAAGGTTGAATACTTCAAGAATGAAAGAAAATGGCTTACCTGATATTTTCAGGTATCCTTCCATTATTCCAGCATAGAACTATATTCAACTATATTCAGTTTCGATTTTAAAGTATCTAAAGGTCCCGGGTTTCGGCACCAAAATACATGTGTATAAAAATTGTCACGTTTACGCTCACGAATTCACGATTCTATTTATTTTTTATATAAAAACAAAACATTTAATGAAGAGCTTATGTACATTATTTACATTATTGAAAGCACAATCATACATATATTATAAATTTTCCCATCATAGGGCCAATATTCGTTTATCAAGAACAATTACCGCTATGCGGCCAAGATCAGATCATTTCAAGGCGTCGCCCTCAAGCTAACTAAAAGAGAAGTGTATTACATTCCTTCTCTGCCGCCAGTCACGTGACCTAGTCGGCGACAGACGATAAAAAATAAAAGAAAAACTGAATCCATCGGAGGGAAAAAGAAATAATTTCAACACATGTCTTAAAAATCCGATTCTAACTTCTGAATGCAAGTCTGTTTTTCCATCGCACAGCCTTGCACAGAGGTTGAGACTTTTGAGGAAAGAAAAGCTCCCAATTATATGTCAAAGGCTTATTCTCCAGGATATGCAATGAATTTATGAAAGCGGGTAAATTTTGTATTCCTCAAAGAATTAAAAGTGACACCATGGTCGTGCACGTTCCATGCTAGTGACTTCCTTCTGCAGAGCTGTAGGCTTTCTGAATGATGTAGTCAAACGGGGGGGACACTGCTGTCACTTGTACCGAGAAGTCTTATATTTATTCTCACGTTGTATTCAGGAAAAGTAATCAGGGAAAATTTCTGCTTGACGGCTAGAATTATATCGACAGGGCATCGCGATCAGGTAGTCTTGAACTCTTCCTTCTTTATCTTCAAAGCTACACTTTTCAGTTAAATTTCTTTCTATAACCTCCTACTGTTTCTAGAATTCTCACTATTCTCCTTAGTGGAGCTTTAATCGTTTTATATTTATTCCTTGGTGTGCTGCAAAAAAAGACTGATACTTGTCATCCCTTGGAATAGTACATTTTATGTATAATCAGGGCTTAAACTCAGATGCAGATGGGCTGAGCTGCTTCTTAGCATCTAAGTGGCATTGTAATTCCGGACGATGCCTCAAATAAAATGAGGTCCGATACTTTTTTTTTCTATTTAACTATTCAAAATTAATTTAATAATTTATTAAATTTTTCTTTACATTTTTCTTAATTAATTAAATTAGTTAATTTAATCAAATTAATTAATATTAATTCAAATTTATTATTTAATTATTAGCTATTTTAATTATTTGTTTATTTTTTCTTTCCTTTCTCACAATCTTCCATAGGGCTCCGGCACTTCTAATTTTAGAAATTAAGCCCTGGTATCTAGCATGCAATAAGTCCTCAAGATTTAATGAGAACGGAAGAGGGTTAGATGATCTTTGGATCTATCTCCTGGTCATTGTTTCAAAATGAGATAGAGCTGGGAAAAATCATATCGTCACCTATAATGTGTTCAAGGTCACCTATAATGTGTCTAATGACAGACATAACCAAGTGCACTCTTGATCAGTGATTTCGTAGACGATTTTCGATGTTACTATCAGAGGAGTCTGTGACTATACTTAGAATTTAACTAAATCAAAAGTCACTATGTGTTATTAATTGCTTCAACATTCAATTAATTTATTATTAAATAATCAATTAGTTAAGTGATTTTTTCCTTCGATCGTGTCTGAATAATTTTATATTCTGAAGCTGTCATTTCAATATACATATAGAAACTATAAATTTATTCATTATTCCATAATGTAATGGATGAATTAATATGCTTAACAATTGCAATCTAATTTGCTTTAAGCTGTTGCAAAAATGCCTTCAAAGCTTCTTAACTAGGTCAGTTAAAATAATGCCGATATCTTAAGTAAAATTCATTGTACGAAGTATGAGGTACCGAAATATCACGAAAGGTAATAAAACATATTGCCCATTAGATAGAATAATTCTATGTTCAGATACATGTTTATGAGACTGCCTTTATCGTCACCATTTTGACGGTATTTACTAACAGTGAACTCTGTAGATGTATAGCAAAATAAAAGTATGATATTATTAATTGTTATTTTACAGGCACGAAAGTAGTTGATGAACACTTCTTTTACCGAATCAGTTGGGCGTAAGCAATTCCACGTTTCAGCAACATCACATCGATGTGTATGCCGAAATGAAACTTTAATCAAAGTGCACATATTCTTTTTTACATACTCATCACGACATCTTGTATACTTATTATTTTTTTTAATTTGACATGCAAAGTAGCTAAACATTCTTTATTTCTGAAACTATGATGAGTTAATACCTCCAAGTAATGATTTCTTGCTGAGGTTGAGGAAGTGATCCCTCCAACTCTCTATACTTTCTTTGAAGCACTTTGAACTCTTTGTAGGTCAAGCACCCGGAACAAAGAGAAAATCCTTGTCTCTCTCCCATGCAATAGTAAGTGCTGTTCGCCCACGATACTTTTAAATGAGATCTCCTCCGATACTTATACTATTTGGGAAAGTTTTATACTCGTTATAAGAAATAAAGTATGTAATTTAACTTCTTAAAAATAAAATTATAAGAAGTTTGACTCCGGTGCGACAAAAATTGACCGGGATATTTAATTTCAAAATTTTCAATTCGCGGTTTCATTTTCAACTTGCCTTGACCGATCGGTTAATTGAGCTAGAATAATTCCTACAAATAACTTTAAATGAAGTGCAGTAAAAATATGTATAATTTACGTAGAAGAAATGTATAGTTTCCATGTGGTGTCCACATCAGATTACTTTCATTATTCATTTCAGTCCAAGTCGGATGTGATTTTCTAAGTATGCAAAGCATATATAGTAACATAACAACAAAAATCTAACAGAAGGAACTTTGTAACAGTTTCAGAATACTTTTTTAGACTTAAGTAATGTTATTCCAAATAAACCCTTAGTATTTTTAATTGAAATTGGTTTTTTCTATAGCTTTTGAACATTGCTTTGGACTTCATTATTTTGGTTACGGCAAAGCGTACGAAGGCTTTTTCCTTCCTGAGATACTTTCTAAAGGATACTGTCTCGTATCCAAGTTACCATGGGGAAAATCACGAAAACTCCCTTGCAGGAATTCTCCTGAGAATTTGAACACAGGTCGACCTAGCAATTTTCAGCTATTTTACTGTTTGGCCGCTAATGGACCTTGAGAATTGTTTTAATTACTAAACAAATGCCAGGCCATTGACCATCAGGTCATTAGGCGACGAGCTCTTCAATACTTTTTAACAATACAATTTAGTGCAGAATCAGTGACGTAATAAGAACTCTTGGACCCCTATGCAAAAATTTTTCCTGGGCCCCCCTCAATAAATTTAATGTGCTTAAAAATAAAAATAAAAATTAAAATTTTTAATAAAAAGTTTAAAAAAATCAAGGATTTCACGAGCCAGCGTTTTTATGATGAATTTTATTACATCTGGATTATTTGTTAAAAAATAAAAGCACATCCTTAGGGAACCAGTTGAAAGGTACGTAACATGAAGAAAGAATAAAAAGGAAAATATTTTCCCTTGATCAACTGTGAAATTTGCTTTAGTCTGGATATTTGATATCAGATGATTTTAATCAGTTATTTAAGACTTTTTGTGTGCGTGCGAGAGACAGACTTTTCTCTCCTTTCACTGAGATACATACTGATAATAAATGAATAAGTCTATATAATTAAAGGAACATGTCACGTAAAGTATAGCTTAAGTAAGAAAAGTAAGTAAGCTTAGTTTTACGGAGATTTTTATATAAAATCCAAGAGGTTTTACATACAAATATTTTTTGAATTTTTATATAAAATCTGCACCAGTCTAAGTTTTTTCGCATAATTTAGCAAACTTAAATAACTGGTTATATTATAAAACATTGAAAACAATATATTCTGTGAAAATAGAAGAGAAACATTCCGAGAGAAACAAAATTAGTAACACAATAACCTTAAGTTTGGTGTAGATTTATGTTAAGATCTCAAACAATTTCTAGGCAAGGTCCCTCTTCGTCAGAAGTAAAGAAATCTACAAGACTGAAGAATAGTCATATTTTTCAATTGCGCCAAAATATGTGTAAATATTTATTTTTGAATGATTTTTTTTTACCAGGGTAACAACTTTTATTTTATAATATTAGCTATAATTTTATAAAAGCTCCTTGCCTTCATTTCCAAAAACTCTCGAACATAGTCAGAAAGATCAATTTCTTTAGGTGTATCTTGCTATGGCTCCGTCATAGAAGATCTTAAACAAGTTTGTATGTATTTTAATTTTGAAAAATATCTCTCTCCATTTGCAACTGTTATAGGAAAGGACAGCAAAATTCGAAGTTCCACTCCAGTATATTTGCAAAACATTCAAATTTTATACATATTCTAAAATGACAAGGGGCTCCGCTCCAGGAACGATGTATTTTGACAGATCTTCCAGTTCATCACAAAGTTCCGAAGCGTTCAGATTACTCGAATGTTTATTTGTGAGTTTCAATTTCTAGTCTTTGCATCTATTCAAAAGTTTGAGGGTTCCTACGTCGTACAGGAAACTGTACCGTAGTATGCTCCGTATTCCCGAGTAAGTTCAAATCTTTCTTCTACAGAACGAATAGCAATGTCTAACGTGTAGAAATACAGTTTTACTTTAAATTACTCTTCCAACACTTTGTATGTTTTCATATGAAACCTCGTACCCAAACAATCTACGTCACCTTAGGGTATGATGGACTGGCTAAAGGAAGGGTAGCTTTCTAACATTTCTGTCATTTACTTTTCTTCGGAGATGAAATCTATTAAATTATTATTATCACTTCTACAACTTTCTAAAAATGTTTTCTCATTCTGCAGAGCTCCGACAGCTGACTGCAGATTCGTCTTTATACTTTGCAGAATTTACTCGCGTGGTTTACATGAATGAGCATATCATTCCAAATAGCAACTGAGACGAGAACTTTTAAATTTTGTCTGCCAAGGAAGACGCCGAATGCCATAAGAAACTAGAATAAATATTTTTAGCAAGCTATAATAGTACAGAATAAATTTCCTCCACAAATAAAAAAAAAAATGAAAATGTAAACAATGATTTGTGTTAATTTTTATTTACTTTTTGTTTAAACCTTTAAAAAATTTTGCAAAATTTGTAAAAAAATAGCTCTTTCTGTAACGTTATTTGATTGGCAATAAAACACTGAATAAGATGAAAATAAAAGAATAAGAGCAATTAACTTTAAAAATTTCCACTTAATTAACCCAACAGACAAAATATTCTGCTTCTGTGCTATGATTCGGGGGAGGGAGCGCCATATAAGTTATCCATGAAATAAATATATAATGAAAAGGAAATGAATAATCAAGCCAGAAACGAGACAAGGGTAAAGCTAGTGAGAAACTTACTGCAAGTAAACGGCTAGAGGGGCAAAATTAGTTCATACGAAATTTACAAAAAAATCTGAAGGCTTTCAGCTTTTACGTTACGCCCAAAGAGGCATTTTTTTAAAGTTTCGTGTGCTATTTTTATTTATTAGATATCATGTTCTTCCCACTTAAACCATTAAATTAAATTCAACAGCAATATCGCATGAGCATATCTTTAGAATTTCCGATACACAGTCTCGCGCACGAGCGATATTTTCTTTTTTTTTTTTTTTCGTAAAAAATTTCCATTGCGCGCTTGAAATCATTGAGTTTCTTAATCAGAAACACGTTAAAGAGTTATAAAATATGAAATCGATAATAAAACAAATTTCAAATTCGGGCTTCCAGATGCCCATATTCGGTGCAAGATTACATGATTCAAAATTGGATGGCTCTAGGTACCGTTGTTTTACCCCAATGCGAGAAATATAGATATGTTTATGCAGATTTTTCATTATTTAATTTCTTTAAATATAACACAGGGCTGTAATATTTAGTGGCAACAATTTGAAAAGTGAAGCGATATTTATAGTGAACCAACGCAAAATGCCAAAACGAAATCAATAGCCTTTTGGGGCTAAAAATTTAGAACTTTTAGTGTGAAAAATCTAGCGCAAATGTAGCTAAGATTGATCAAATTTCAAATTTATTGTTTATACTATCAGGAGAGAGTCATATGCTTGTGAAAAAGATTATTGCAACCAGTATAAATATTTAACGAATAAAAATTAAGCAAAATAAATTAATTTTTTAGTCCAAAAAAGGTGCAATTTGCTCTGTTGGACTATTATTTTCGTTTTGGCATTTTGCGTTGGTTCACTATAAATGTCCGATTCACTATTCAAATTGTTGCCCCCCAATATTATTGCCCTGTGTTACATTTAATGAAATTAAATAAGCAAGAATCTGCATAAACGTTATCAGGACTTGTGTTCCTCTTTACTTGCTTTAGAAACATGAACTGTCCTGACTCAGAACAGGGAGCTTACTCAAGCTATGTTCAAAAAATTGTGAAGTAGACAATACACACAGGAAGGGTATACGAAACCCTTTATTTTTCTATCTTTACAGAGATTCCCAGACTTCGGAATACAGAGACCAACCACTTGTGGTCTGAACATAAGAATATAAATATATTAACTAAAACTCTAACTAAACTAACTTTGGATTAATATACAAGTGCCTAACTTTAAGATTGGCCGTTATTTAACATAATCCGTATGTAGTACAGAGAGCTGCTAACACTACGATACGTTTAAAATTATCAAGAGGACTAAACCTCTGGCCTTGAAGGCAACCAGCAACCGAGTAAAACTACTATGGCAAGCGGCCTGCTTCTAATAACTCCTTCCTCTCTCTTGCTTGGCAAAAAGCCACAACTTAAGTACTTGGCGTTAGCAAGAAAAATTTGCATAAATAAGTTAAAGCTTTTAATTCTGGTCGGAAGTAGAAAATAAGAAGTGATAGTAAAGATTTAAAATAAAATAAACGTTAGTAAAACTTAGGATCCTTACATACTTCTCGCCAGAGTTAATTAGTTTGAAACTGAGGTCTAAAACGACCTTGTTGAGCCGCCCAACTGGTATAGTGGTTAGCGTTGCTGACTACCGTGCCGAAGGGTCCGGGTTCGAATCCCGGAGAAGGCATGGATGTTTGTATATGTTTAATAAAAATTTGTAAAAACGTTTGTTGTTCATTTCAATATTAACCCTCACGAATGGGAGGAAACGGCGTTCGCCAAAGTCTTAATCATCTTTCTTCTTGTCTAAAAGGCAAGATTGATACTGATACTGATACTGACCTTGTTGAAAACTTTTAGCTCTAGAATCTAACGCGAGGCCAATCTTTTACAAACATTTCTCACTAGAAACTAGAAATTAAAAAAGTCGTTTTTACATTATCAACTCCATGGACAAGATTTTTCATCTGTACTGCATCTATAAACAGGAGTTTCTTAGTTGAAATCTGGTTCCTTCCAGAGATCTGGAAGGAAAACTAGTTTAATGAAATGTTACACAATCAAATGGCAAGTAACATGAGTACTTATATTTCTCTTTTAACATTCTTATTTCATTCATTACGTTATTTAATTATCTCCCCGTGCTCTCTGACATGTGTTGTAAAGGAAAACACCAAACACGAGCGTGTCTGTGTACAAGTGTTCAACACTACCGCCTGCAATCAAAACACTAACGTGTTAAAATTCAACATAACAAGACCTCAGAACACACCTTATATTCATCTCTAAACCCTGAGGTACTATTCTGAAAAGTGGCTAACTCTGAAGTGTAGCGTCAGAGAGCCTAACTACATTCATTCAACCTTTAACACATATTCACAATAATTTGCTCTTTTTATAGTCACACCAATAAGTTAAAATTTTTTGCATTACTTTCACTTTTAACATATCATAGTATTTCTTACTTTTAAGATGACAGTTCACATTGTATATAAGGACATATTAACATTCCGTTAATTTTACGCATTTTAAAACATACATTAGTATCGTTAACTTCTATTCTTTTCCAAGCAAGTGCCAATTCTTCTACATTGAAATACTACATTTTAAAAGTCTTTCAGATTAAAACTTCTTTCTTGCCAGAATCTTTTAAATAAAATTTTATACAATAATTTTTACAATTTTCTTAAGGTACCTTTCTCAAAGATTATCAATGCTTTTACAATATTCAAGTATTTACACATTCCTATTATACATTAATTTTAGTTTTACTCGCGAGTAATTGAAAAACATAATACCAAAATAGGTAACAGCTCGTTTCTCGCCTTTTTGGCGATAAAGGTAAGCCTCACATAAGGTAAAACTTCTTGAAATCTGCCACTTGCAGTAAGAATGAAAAATTAACTTAAGGTTTCAAGGTAACATAAAGTTTTACTTATCTTTGTGATATTCAGACACCTTTTTTTCTGCCCAGTCCTGAAAAGTAGCGAAGACTACAGTCTGGTTGATCTTCCGTCTTGTGCGGGTTCGCCTTTCGGTTCCTTCCTCCATGAGCTTTCTTTTCCTTCCAGTTCGGTCATCCTTGAAGACCTTCTTTTTAGCATCAGCTTGTGGTCTCGGCCGTTTGATGGCAGCTGGTTTTGGCGGAACCGGGACACTTCTCTCTTGTTGTTGCCTGGATCTCGTTGCTGGCTGTTCAAATTTTTCTTGCTTCTTTGCCTCTGCAGCTGGTCTTCCTTCATCAATTCGTCGACATTTGCTGCGTAGACTCCTATCCGATGGGTAGATCTTCCGTTTTGGAGCCGTGTTATAGTTGCTGTCATTTCTCCTGGCTCTCTTTGCATTAGTCGTACTTCTCCCTCCTTCATTCTGGGGGTGGTCGTGCCCTCTCTTTTCTGGTCGGTGGAACGGCTTCTTTTTCTTGTTACCTTCAGTTTTCCAATGGGGGAACGTTCTTTTCAATTGCTCCTGTCTACTCATGGCTTGCCCTTGTGATTGTTTTTGTTCCACATCTGGAGCTTGTGCCTGCCCTGCTAAAAATGCCCCGTAGAAACCCATAAAATTTTTTTACGGGGAATTGGCCTACGGGTACCCGTAGGCCAAATCCCCGTAAAAACCCACAGACAGAAACCCGTACAACTGTACGGGTACCCGTAGGCCAAATCCCCGTAAAAACCCATAGAAAGAAACCCGTACGGTTGTATGGGTACCCGTAGGCCAAATCCCCGTAAAAACCCATAGAAAGAAACCCGTACAAGGTAGGCCAAATACCCGTAAAAACCCATAAAAAGAAACCTGTACGTTTGTACGGGTAACCATAGGCCGAATACCCGTAAACCCATAGAAAGAAACCTGCACGGCCGTATAGGTACCTGTAGGCGAAATACCCATAAAAAAATGTAAACGGAAACCCGTACGACTGTATGGTTACGAGTAGGCCAAATCTCTGTAGAACTGTAGGCACTATAAACAAAATCCCAGTAAAAACCCATAGCCAAAAATCAAAACTTTATATGCATATCCATTGGCCAAATTTCCATTAAAAAAATGGATATTCCGTAGGTCTATGCCTTGTAAAAACCAGTAAACAAAAGCATGTACACCTATACAGGCAACCATACGCCAAATCCTGTAAAAATCACTACACAAAAATCCACAGACCAATAAAGGTACCTCTTGGAAAAATCGCTGCACAAAACCCATAAACAGAACCAATAGCATTATACCATAGTGCAGTATCCATACATAGAATCGTACATAGAACGGGTATCCATATACAGAATCCCTATAAAAAACAATACACAAAAATAGAACTGTAAATCAAATTTCCATAAAAACATAAACCAGCAGGAGTACCTAATTAGCACTGATGAAATGTACAGAACTAAATTGCGGAGAAAGCATGTAAAGTAATTTTAAATAAAACTCAATGCGAATAAATAAAAATTTTAAAATATCTAGAAGCCTACTAGCCCGTCCTTCTTAATGCACGTCAATATCTATAAACATATTACAAAATATTTGTATAAATTCTCTTTACAAAATTTTAAACTACCTTTATATAATTCTGAAAATAAAATGAATATAAAGATAATAACCAAAGTCATGATTCACAACCATCGAATGATATATGTACATATATATATGTAAGAAAAATAAGGAATATGCAAAAGATTAAATTAGCAGAGTAAAATTAATTTTCCTTCTCTATTCTAAAAACAGTAATCTTTCTGCACTGCATCATTTGGAGATTAATTCATGTCATATGACTCTTACATAATTTGATGTTGTAAAAGAAACTAAAACTCAAACAGCCAATAGTAATTTTACAGTATTAACTATCAAAGACGAGTAAAAATGCATCGAGAACCAAAATTAACTCGGTCTGAATTAAGATTTCACTCTTAACGTAACGCATTTGCTTTTTACGCTTTGTATTAGCTGGATTGCAGTCTGTCTGCTCCTTGTTTCTTACTACACATTTATCAAAAATGTTAATTTTTGGAATAGGCATAAATAATGTGCCAAGTTGTTTGTGGCTGCAACATATTTGCTGAAAGAAAAGTTGAATTAAATCTACCTCGACTGCCAAATTTCTTATTCATTGTGGATTGGAGTTTCAACATCTCTAAGCCATCAAAATTCTTGCTCTTCATTACGGATTCAGCTGCTTGTATTCGACTACAGAATCTGTTACATATGTATATAATATCATTTCATTTGATGGTTGCGAATCATTACTTTGACTGTATATATATTATTGATTTCATTATAAATATATACATATAGTACTGTACCTCACTGCATATATTTGTATTTCAGTTCTTTAATTGGGAAATTAAACAATTGTATTTAATCACATCAGCTTGTTTAACAATTTGATACCTAATGAGAAATGTATTGCCAAAGGATGGTACTTTCTAGCATCTGCTTAAATTTTAAGTTACCTACAATGCACTAAACCAAATTGAAAAACAAAATTAGAAGAAACCCAAATTTTCAGGAAGAGAAACATTATTAACAAGCAAGCAAAAAGAATACGGGACTTGCAAATTAGAAACTTAACATAGAGTTCAAATTTAGCATACTTGCTATCCCCTTAAAGCTCGCTTACCAGTGATAGTAACACCCTACAGTTTATTATGACATGCATACACATAGATGTTTTGCGTGGAAGAAAGGATGAATCCAAGAATATAATGTAGTGAAGAAATAATAATATACAAACTCTGTGTCGACCCCTTATTACAATACTTTGAATGTTACCTGTATCTTTCAAAAGATAAATGAAACATGAAGATAACATATAATAAACTTAATAGTACCCAAAATACAATAAATTATATTGTAACAAAATGAATTTTAAAAAATTTACAAGTTTCAACAAATACCAATTCTCAACGCACAGTTCGGGAATTAAGAAAATATCTCATAGCGTATAATGTTTTATTCCGTATCTCACTTTTAGTGCTATATAATCTTCCACAGATTTTATATAAATAAAATCTATTTTATGTAAATAAAATCTATAACATAATGGGTATTTATAGTATATGTAGTGTAACTTGATGTAAAAAAGATAAACTTTCGTACTGTAAAAATTCCATCTATGTGAATAAGTATGAATATACTCATATACACATAATTATACTAAATAACTAATTCAATGAAACTAAATTCCTATAGAAAAATGGGGACATAGTAGAATCGCCCACTGCTTGGCGTGTTTTTAAGAATTGCACATACTCGGTATCCACGTACACATCGACCTATTTTCACTTAAAAAAACATCTCAGAATTGCACAAAAATGCCATTGTGCACTCCTTTGACTTTATTCATGTACACATCAACCTATTTTCACTTTAAAAGTCAAAAGAAAATTGACAAAAATCCAATTCCTTTTACTTTTGTACAAAGTGCCAAATAAATAAGTGGGCGATTCTGCACTTTACCCGAAAAAATATATAAAAATACTATTTACCTATATATATTAATAATTTATTATTACACAAGGTTTTTCATATATCATCTCAAGGGAACATAAATTTAATTAAAGCGATGCATTATTGGAATAAATTTGAGTCAGTGTTTTAGGTGCAAGTTATTTAGATTTCTATTGTAGAAAGAATACTTGAAATAATGTATAGAAATATTATTTTGAACCATGAAAATTCTCAATAGTAAAATTTAAAGTACTGAAAAGGTAGCTATTGTTTTTGACAGTAGATTATATAATATAAAAATACCTCATGCTGAGCATTTTCTGAAATTACAATGCTAAATGAAATTGATATAGTGCAGTATTTAGCAATAATAACTTTTTGTAAACAAATGTGGCTATATTCGCTTAGTTGTAATAACACTAATTTTAATTGCATTTGTATAAGGCTGTACAGAAGATTTATTTATATGAGTTTTCATCCGCAGAGAACAACCGGATTCCCTGTGGAAGTGATTCCGAAAATAATGTTTAAATATTACTCTAACTATATTTGAAAGCAATGCTATAACAGTGCCCTTATAAGACTCATGATCCGAAAAGCTTTGGTTTTAAATGTCTCGTAAAAACTTTCAATTACTTCTGCAAAATTCATACCCACGTAAAAATTACTACACCGAAGTCAATTGATTATACAGCAAAACGTTCCAAAAACAATCAACTCCACAATTCAAGATAATGCCAGTTTTCTGTAGCCTGACAAAACTATGAATGTCCTGACAAATGTGCCATTATCAGAGGTGGTCATTTAAGAAAATAACCACTATATCAGGTTTCAACTAAATGTAATTTTTTTCAAATAAATAATTCACGTTTTATACTCCCAAGACTAGTACATTTAATATTACATAAATCTTATTCACAAATGTATTTCTATTTCAAAAGCAATTTATGAAAAACACATTTGAAATTTTCTTCATCAAACTAATAATAATGAAAATTAAAGTATGCATAAAAATGATTATATGTGTTTTAACAAAATAGCACAAAATATTTAATGTAAAAATGTGGTCCTAGTCTCTTACTTGTAAAGAAAAATAGACCAAAAAGAAAAAACAATCTAAGCTACTATGATCATCTAAATTTTCACATAATTTTAGTAGTGGAAAAAAGATTCCTTAAGCTTGTATGTCTTGTCTACCCCATTCAATAAGTAATAAACACATTAAATACTTCAATGTTCATTTCATTAATAAAACTTACCTTTTTTGCTCGCGAAATATAATTAGTACATTTTTTAAAACATAAAAAAACATTCTTTTTGCTCGGCCACATCATATTAGTCGAAAAATTCAAAATTGAATCATGCAAGATCATTTTTAAGTAAGGTATGCTCAAATTTATTAGTACATAATATCAAATGATAAAGTATCTACATGAACAAGCTTTAAAAAAGTATTTCTAAACTGTAATCAAAAACATAAATTTTCCAAAATACAGTTTCAGTAGAATGCAAAAACTACATTGCTGCATCTGCACACTGAAACAAATTATCAAGCCTGAAATTATCACTTTTCAGTCTTTAAGCACATTGTTTTTCAGAATAAAAGTAAAGATGGAAAATCAATTTCACGCTCAGATACTCCATTTCACTAGTCAGTTATCAGCAACGTTCTCTCAAACATTAGACACGATTACACGTGCATGGCTTTAGTGGTATATTCATGGTCAGTGCTGGTATTTTATTATTTATTACTAATTTCTAAACAGTAAAACATAGTAAAATTTGTAATACAGGAAATCCTAGTAAATAATATATTGCATTACTACAACCACGAAGAAAATAACACCACCATCACACAACAATAACTAGAGCGGCGCCATATTGCTTGTTTGGGAAACTTCTGAGAGTGGGAGAGGGAGGGGGAATACTATCTCGTTGGCGTTAACAGGGAGAAAAGTTTTACGATTGTGAATGAACTTGTTCGCGTTAAAGAGATGTTGGTTGATACCGGTGTTTATTTGTAATATCAGAAATGTAAGTGCTTATGTGTGTGTATTCAGAGAACCAACTCGTAGCAAAAACCACCTCTGAAAGAGACCAGTATTTCTGAAAACATAAGTATACTTTGGTATTGAATATTCCCTCTGTAAGGCGACCATTCACAAAGAAAATTCTGCAAGTGTGTCTGGTCGCCTTAGAGAGATTCATTCCGTAGATGCAATCTCCCTAAGACGACCACCTCTAAAAGATAAACATATCTCTGAGAACGTATCTATTGGTATTGAGCATCACCTCTCTAAGGCGACCACTTGCAAAGATGCATTTTTATTTGCGGCTGGTCGCCTTGGAGAGACCTCGTTGTGTGTGGTGTATATGATTACTGTTATTGTTTCCGAAAAAAAATATTTAAATAAAAAAAATAGCATATTTAGTAAAAACCCTCTCTAAAACGACCACCTGCGTTTACAGGTTACTCTGGTGGTCTTAAAGAGATCATATTTTCATTATGTTAATTTTATTGTTTACAAGAAGTATATTAACGTCAGATAAAAAAATAGCACAAACCCATATAAACCAACAGAAGATTTATTATTATATTGATACCAGTAAGAAAACCAGCAAAAGTCAATATAAACATATACAAACCAGTACAAAGTTCTGCCATTGAATGTTGGTTGTATGGGTGTCAATTGATAACAGTAAGAAAAACCCACAGAGATCAATAGAAACCAGTAAAAGTCAATAGAGACCATCAAAAATTCTATAGGTACCAGTAGAAAGTTTTACTGGTTTCTATGGGTCATTTTGAAACCAACGAGATAATATACTGGTAGAGAGCTTATTGCAACCTTCAACCGGTTCCAACATTAGTGTCACGTGACTGCTGCGCGAATTCCGAAAGTCCGGAAATACTTTACATTGCTTTCTATGGGACGAAAGACTGCTGCTCTGCTTGGTCACATAAAATTTAAGTAAAAATGGTTATTCGCTGCAGTGCCTATGGATGTAAAGAAAGTTTCGTGAAAGGAGGACCTGTAACCTTTCATAGGTAAGTTAAAACTGCATGATTTATTATTTTATTTTCAGTATTTCTGTCGTTTTACTATCTCTGTTGAATTGGTTGGAAATTTTCAGCCATATTGTACAAGAAAATTGCCGCTGTATATGACATTTTCAGCACGTATTATTAGCATCAAAATGTATTAAATACTGTGACACTATTTACTGGATTCATCCTTTACAAATAATTGAATTTTATATGTTTTTTCCGTGTATTCCGTTGAAATAGAAAGCTGCGCCAATTGGCGTTAACTTTTTTTCGCCAAGTCGTACGCGTTTTGATTTCATAAACAATTACTGCTTGCGATAAAAAAAGAAAAATGCTGTCAGCATTAAATTATTGAGAAAAGATTGTGCGATATGTTTACTTTGTTAAAAAAAAAAAGCTGAAGATCTTGATTCATGCAACATTGAACATAAACAGTTAAACAGCATTATTTTAAAAATCAGATTACTTTTATAGAGCTCAATGCTGTATCATTATTTTCTATAAAATCAATTAAAATAAAAATAATCTGGATTATAATTCTGTCTCATCTACGATGCTGTTAGAAATTTAATGTAATTGAAAAAATGTGATGTAAAAAACTTAACCATATTTTAAATAGTATTTAAAAAAAAAAGGAGAGTGAGAGAATTTTTAACTGTAATATCGTTTTGATCCTAATAATAAATACTGAGTTGAAGTTTGTTACCGTTTGATACATATTCAATATAAAATATTTGTTATAGTTAATAAGATGTATTCATCCCCCCATGACATACACATGAGTGTGGAAATCAGTAATTAAGATTGCATTATTTTGTTCCAGTAATATAATCTCAAGAAAAGAGAGTGCATTATTATGTTTCAGTAATATAATCTCAAGAAAAGAGAGGTGGTGCTCATTTTAGAAGTTGAACCTGCATGCAGTGAAATATAATTTTGTTAATAGATTTTTATTAAGAAAGAATTGTTGATGACAAAATCAAACCAACTTTTTTCAACATTGCCTTGAGCACAAATTTTTCCCATCATTAACAATCTAATTTGAAAGTGACTCCTTTTCTTTTAAATTTCACTTGACCCTCTTTTCTCTAGAAGGCACCTTTTGACCTGTAATTTGATGTATTACAAATTGTGTTTTTGAATGTACGTACTATTGTAAAATAATTTTAAGGGAACTTTAAGGTGGTCCAAAAGGACCCTTTGATTTCCATTCCAATACAGAATCACGAAATAAGAATTCTCATGTAATAAAAGGCTAAAGGGAAAAATGCCATCCCCATATACAGACAATTATATTATTGTTTTCACTCTAATTGTAGGTATATTTACATTTCTTTCCAATGAAAAATTACTACACTTTTAAAATTTCATGATATTTTTCAGCATGTACTTAAAGAATTCTTAAATGATTCTGAAAAATTACCCTTCTTCTGCAGTATACCTGTATGACCTGGAATACATATATGTGTGTAATTTAATACTTCATTTGCTACGTTAGTACAATTAAGTTTTTTTTTTTTTTTTTTTTTTCATTTATAGTTTCCCTAAAGATCCAGAAAGGCAAAAACAATGGGAAGTACAACTGCGGCGGGAAAACTTTAGAGTAACCAAGTATTCAAAGTTATGTTCGAAACATTTTACATCAGACTGCTTCGATAGAACAAAGTTTGGAGGCACCTGGTTAAAGGCCACAGCAATTCCAACGTTATTTAATTTCCCTTCTCACTTACAAAAAAATGTTTACAAGCGTCAAAAAAGTCGTCAAAAAAGCCACTTCAGCCCAATCCAGAAGAGTCTATGCACTATTCAGAAAGTAAGTGATGCTCTATTTTCAATTTCAGTATCATGTACTTAACATACTTATTTATGTATGTGAGAGAGAGTCGAGGAAGAAATTGTACTTTGATTAAGTCTAACATAACATGCTGTGATGTAGTAATTTTTTTCTTTGAATTCTATTAATTGTATTGGTTTCAATATGTTAAATAGCATTTTTAGAGAGAAAAATAGTTTTGTAAGTAGGTGAATTTTGTTGCATTCTAGACTTATATTCAGTTTAGAATTTCCAGAATGCTTGTAATTTACTTTTAGCCTACTTTTTTTATTTATGTTTATGTTTCAGTTTCATTTGTAAATTAAATTTAATGAACTTAGCTTGAAAATTTTATGCAATTGCTAATTAAAGCAACTAAAACACTTGAACTATTACACGATAAAGTAATCTGAGATTATGGGAACTTTTAAAACTAATTTAGTTTATATCTACAACATCTTGCCTGAACTCTAATATTTTGCAAGGTATTGAAAGCTTGTGAAGAAAAACCCATTATTTTTTACTAATTTAAGATGGCAAATTACCCTCAAAATCTCCTTGCTTGCTATAAATATTCATGTTTCATAACTTTTAATTCTGTTTCCTCTCAAAAAGACATTACACAAATAAAATAATCCTTTTCCTCCACACCAAATCAAATTATTAGCCATAAAATTACTGAAATGCGTTATTAAGCTCCATATGAGTATGATTTATAAATAATAATAATTATTATTAATATAACACTTATATTTAATATTTCGTCTTGAAATCTGTTGTAGGTTCAGCAAGTACATCTGTAACTCCTGAAAGAAGGAAACGGCTGCATTACTTGGGAGATTTTAATGATGAGGATGTTACATCTCCAAGTAAAGCAAAAAAAGTTCTTGAAATAGCTCAGCAGCAAAATATCAGCATGAAAAGAAAAATTAAATTGTTAGATAAACAGAACAAAAGACTGAAGAAGCGTGTGGCCTCTTTAGACGAGCTGCTGACTGAGTTAAAAACTCAGAATTTAATATCTGATTCAGCGTCAACAATTTTAGGGGTAAGCTTAACAAATTTTTACAATATCCAGTCTTGTATCTCTCTTACAATTATTTTATCCATCATTTCCCAGAGAAATTGTGCTTTTAACTATAGTTTTGGTTTTTAACTATAACTTAATTTAGGAGTAATTCATAAATGATGTTGCACATTTTCATAAAATTTTTTATCCTCCTTCCCTTGCCAAATGTCAGGCTATTACATAAACATATACTTTCACTTCTGATTTAAAGCTGGGAAATGCTGATCTAAATCATTTAGTAAGAATCAGTAGAATTTTTATTAATCCCAGGAAAGTTGTTTTAGCCCCAATAGAAAGAAATACCCTCAATTTTTGTAATTTCAAAATTTAATCAGCTGATTTTAAATGCTGTTTTTTAACCAAAATGTGTGTGATGTCACACTTTTTATTACTCTTCTTCTCCCTTGTGACAATTGCACAAACCCCCTCCTCCATCAGAGCGTGACATCATTTTTGGATGGCCCCTTATCATGCACCCTAAGATATAATGAATACTTGCTGAGAATTTTCAAAATGTAATAATCAGAAATATATGTCTAATCAAGTAATTCTTTGATTAAGGAAATGACATGCAGGATGCAATGTCACAGGTTGTATTTCCATTAGTGTCATGAAAATATTGCATCTGTAGGTTTTTTTAATTATTTTTGAGGTGACCATTACATAAAAATGTTATAAGTTATTGCTAAAACTCATCTATGTTTTATTATATTATATTTAAAATTTTTATGTTTAATATTATATTAAAATCTTAATTTTTTTGCTTCCTTCCTCTAGTTGTCTGGAGCTGCAGGGGACTTCATAGAAAGACTTGAATGTAGTAATTCAAGAGCTGAATATTCAGAAGACCTCCGAACATTTGCCATGACTTTAAATTTTTATTCGGCAAAAGCATATAATTATGTCAGACAAATGTTCAACGGCAGTCTTCCCCATCCTTCTACTTTAAGAAGGTGGTATGGTAAAGTTAGTGGTTCTCCTGGATTTACGAAGGAAGCCCTACAATCATTGAAACTTAAAGCAGAAGAAGCTTTAAAGATAAACAAAACCATTTATGGAGCTCTTATTGTCGATGAAATGGCAATACGACAACATATTGAATGGGATAGAACTCGTTTTACTGGATATGTTGATTTAGGTACTGACATAGATGATGATGAGCTGCCTCATGCAAAAGAGGCTTTAGTTTTCATGGTGAATGCCATTAATGGAAGCTGGAAGGTTCCAGTTTCGTATTTTTTGATAAATGGGTTAAATGCTCTAGAAAGAGCCAATCTTATTAATGAGGCCCTTCATTATCTTCAAGAGACTGGCATTAGAATTATAAGTTTGACATTTGATGGTTGCAGTAGCAATATTGCAACTGCAAATGCATTAGGTGCAAATTTACAAAGCAATAATTTAATCAATTATTTTCCACACCCTGCCACCGGAGACAATGTGTATGTCATAATGGATCCTTGCCATATGTTGAAGCTTGTTAGAAATTGCTTGGCATCAAAAGGATCCATTGTTGATGGTGACAGTGGCTTCATTTTGTGGGAGCATATAATCAATTTAGAAAAATTTCAAAAGGAGCAAGGCCTTCATGCTGCAACAAAGTTACGGGCACGGCACATAGAATGGTATCGTGAAAAAATGAAGGTTAAACTTGCAGCCCAGGTTCTCAGTAATAGTGTTGCTGATGCTCTTTTATATTTAGAAAACGATTTAAAACACCCCACATTCATTGGCTGTGCTCCAACCATAAAATTTTTAAAAATATTCAATAGCCTTTTTGACATCTTAAACAGCAAAAACCTATTAAGTAAAGATTTTAAATCTCCAATTAAGCCCCAAAATAAAGATACTATATTAAATTTCTTAAATACAGCACAAGAATACATAAAAAACTTAAGAACAAGTAAAATTGGAGAATACATATTGCATAGCAACAGGAAAACAGGATTTTTTGTTTGCATCAATAGTATTAAATCGTTATATATTGAGCTGTGTGAAATTTCACCTCACCCATTAAACTTTTTTCCTGACATACAAATTATCACAGGACCACCTTGAGTTATTTTTCAGTGCCATACGCAACAAAAGGTGGTCACAACAACAACCCTACTGCAAAACAATTTAAAGCAGCATATGTTCGCTTACTGATGCACCATCACATAATGACATCAGGTAGTGCAAATTGCATCGTTTTAGACGATACAAATATTTTAAATGTGAGCAGTTCCACTAATATGTACTTGAAGTCAATCAATTTCAACTCCACAGATACCTTTAAAGGTGATTTTAATTTTTCTGAGAATTGTGTTACTGAAGATCATTCTTTTGCATTAACAAGCTGTAAACAATTCTCAGACTTTGTTAGTGATGTTGTTGCATACATTGCTGGTAGTGTTGTTAAAAAATTGAAAAATGCATTAAAATGTGATACTTGTATATATTCTCTGTCTGATGTTGGTTTAACAGTTGATTATACACAAAGTAAATTATTAGGTAGAAAAAATAGGGGAGGATTAATAATTCCATCTGGTAGTGTTGTGAAGATACGTAGAGCAGCTGAGAAATCTTTTCGAACCACCCAAGCTTCTGGAAAACTTAGACAAAAAAAATATTATGGCTTCATTAATTTCAGATAGTGTTAAATGTATAATAGAAAACTCTCCAAATATATTTTTAGGCATGCATGAACATATTTTAAATCATGAGCCTTTAGATAACCATAGAAGTTCTTTGATAAAAGCCATTCTGTTTGAATACCTTAAAATACCGACTGTACTATGCAGGTCAAGTTGAAACAGAAAAACTTCAGAACAAAAACGTACGTAGTGTTAACACAAAAATTACACTTTTTAAGGGACAATAATATTTTAAGTTTTATTCAAATCCTGTATTTTTAAAAATAAAAGCATGTATTTTTAATTTGTAGTTTGTATTTTATTTACATTGTTTTATGTATTCATTTTTTAAAAGTAAATATCACATTCTTTATATATCTATAAAGATTTCAATGGTTCGACAAGCTAATTTTTTAAAAATACATACCATTTCCAAAAATAATAATAATAAATAAAAAAAGTTTGATAAGTCAAATTTTTCATATCGGAGCCATATATAGGGTGCAACAAACAACGGTGCAAATAATTTAAAGCGATTATTAAAAATATAGATAAAATATTCAAGAAAAAAGAGGTTATTATTATTGTATTTCATAAAGTTATTCATGTAGTATATAACAATAACTAGTTTCTATATTTTGGCCAAATTGTGTGTTTTTGTTTTAAAAAGCTCATTACTTATTCACATATCAAAAATAAGAAATTTGGAATATACTTGACTACCATTTTGAGTAGGTGATTTTTAGTACTTGTTCTTGATATACTTTAGAATAAATAATTTTAATAAATAAAATAAAGCATTAATCCACTTAAAATAAAAATATACTACTTTGTATGAACACCAAACTTTTAAAATATGAGCAGGACATGCTTTTCAATCGAAAAGCTTTATTTCTTCATCAGATGCAAGTTGGATCCTTTGCAGCTGGTGAAGAGCGAAAACTTTTTATTCAAAACGTGCGTTCTGCTCACGTTTAAAAGATTAGTGTTCATGATAAGTAGTATATTTTTGTTTTACTTAATTTTTGAGTGTTTATTTGTAATTAAGCCACTTACTTTATAGTAAATACTATATTTAAATGCACATTTTCATAATGTGTTTATTTAATTGGGATACAGGAATAAAATAGAATATGTATTGTCATGTTTGAATTTATAATTCAGAAAGAAAATTTTATTTTGAAAATGTACATTTTACAGCTGATCTGCAAAATATGAAATCTTACTAAATTTAATGTACAGTTAAGGCAGTAGCTTCCAAGTTTGCATGAAATTATTTTCTGGACATTGCTGAATTTATAAGCACTTTAATATGCAAGTAACTGAATAAAATGGGCATAATCAATTACTTAATAAAGATCTTTTTAAAAATAAAAAATTCTTTACTATCCTACATTTCCATAATGCAAGTACTATTGCTAACACTGAGAGGTCAAAAGTAAATGAAATTCTTCCAAAAACTATTTCTGACTTTAAATTAAAATTATGTTTACTTAAATATATGAAAGTAAAATATTTTTCTTTAATATTTTACTTTCATATATTTAAGTAAACATAATTTTAATTAATTAATTCAGTATAATTTATCTTTTGTATCATAAACTATATTAAGTTTGGACAGTAATAGTTTATAGTTCCAGCTGAAAGTCAACAGTCTGTAAGTATATACATGTAATACAATGTGATTTTCTTTGTCTCTTTAGGATGCAATGCATTAAAATTAAACGAGATTTTTTTACCTGCTCAAATATTATAACAGTAGTGCAATTAATTTTTTAACGTTATTCAAATTAAAGTTTCCATCTCATTTTTTATTATTTATTTTAGATTTTCTTCCTAAAATTATTTAACCTAAACATCTTAAACAATGGTGCAAATAATTTAAAGCGATTATTAAAAATATAGATAAAATATTCAGGAAAAAAGGGGTTAAGTTATATCTAAATATAATTGTAAAAATCGAACAACCTAATTCAAGGTCGTTGTCTGCTGACTGCTAGGAGGCGGAAATAAAAAGCACTACTTGCCATATCAAAAGCGGGCCAAACTGGCGATGAACAGTCTAAGCTATCAATCCCCAAGAGCATTAGTCACGTGGTATATGTTGGAGACATCCTAGCAGATGAATTCTCTGTGGGTGAGCCGTCTACCTGTTATAAGAAGTCGTTGTTTGAAACCAGTAAAAAAAAACCCACAGAGACCAACAGAAACCAGTAAAAGTCAATAAAAACCCATAAAATCTTATGGGTACCCATAAAAAGTTTTACTGGTTTCTATGGGGCATTTTTAGTAGGGTGCCGTGCCGGATCCTGCAAAAGATCTTGAAATATTGGCATTTTATTACGATTATAAAATGGTTTTATCTGGTCAACGTTTGCGGTGCATGTTTCACCATTCCTGGCTTTTAACACCACTACAGCCTGAGTTATTTTTTTCTATGACATATGGTCTTTCAAATCGTGGATAAGATTTGGCAGTTTTATCTTCTGGTGCTGAAGAAAGTGAATGCTTAATTTTTAACACTTCATTCCCTACTTTATAAGTTACTCCCCGTCGTTTCATATCATAATAAAGCTTCTGTTTTCTCTGTGCTACTTCAGTGTTCTTTTTTGCTTCTTTAATTAATTTTTCTATATCACCCATTTTAAATTCTGGGGCTCTTTGTTGAACATAAAATAATTTATCTAACGGCGTTATAATCTTTCTGCCTAAAAATAACTCAGCAGGAGTTTTGCCCGTCGTATCATGTTTTGCGGTTCTAAGGGCGAAAGCTAATTCATTGACATAGTTATCCCAGCTTTTATGAAAATTTTTAACATAACTACGGATAATTTTCACTATATTTCTATTGACCCGTTCCGCTATATTTGATTGCGGCCTATACGGGACCATTTTTAAATGACGTATGCCCAGTTTTTGGCACATGTCTTCAAATATATTACTTACAAATTGAGGACCATTATCCGATATAACTTTTAGGGGCGCCCAGTATTTTAAAATATATTTATTTAAAATAGAATCAGTAACTAATTTCGTGGAGGCTCGTTTTAAGGAAACAATTTCGGTCCACTTACTAAAATGATCAACCATAACAAGGAGATAGCGACTTTTATTTAACCGACTTTTTGTGAAAGGGGCCAATAATTCGATGCCAATTATTTCATTTGGAAATTCCGATTTAATACTATTTAGAAACCCGGCCGGGCGGAAATTAATATAATTAACTGCTTGACATGTTGGGCAGGACTGGACATACGCCCTTGTTAACTTTTGCAGTTCAGGAAAGTAGACTGCCTCGCGTACGCGTTGGATAGTTTTTCGAATACCAGCATGAGAAGCTAAAGGGCTGTCATGGAGCTCCTGCAGGATATTTAATCTAAGACTAGCTGGGATAACAGGTCGAAATTCGTTATTGGAATTCATAGTTTTTGTATAGAATAATAGACCATCTATTAGTTCGTAATGGGCCGCCCTATTTCTTATCGCCACAATATCTTGGTGGCTAAAATTTTCAGGATCCTTTAAATACTCATAAATGCTTCCAAACTCAGGATCCTTACTCAGTTCGGTTATTACAGTTTCTCGGGAATTTATTGTCCATGCTGTGAGCATTGCCACCTTTACAGTATTACCTTCTTCATCTATTTTTATTCTGGATAGGGCATCTGCTACGATATTTTCCTTTCCGGGGGTGTGCTTAATTCCCAGATTATATTCTTGTAACTTGAGTGTCCATCTTATTAACCTTGGGGATAAGTATTTCCCTGAGTACAATCTAGTTACTGCCGCATGATCAGAATACACTGTTATTGGCGCCCTTCCAAAATAGACTCGGAACTTTTGCACTGCTAACAGAACTGCAAGTGCCTCTCTCTCAGTCGCGGAATAATTTCTTTGCGTTTGATTTAAAGTTCTACTAAAAAATGCCACGGGCTGCTGATTTTGCGAAAGTACCGCTCCTACCGCATAACCCGAAGCATCCGCTGAAATTTCTAAATTCTCATCCTTTTCAGGAAATTTCAACACAGGGGCTTGCGTTAATGCTTGTTTTAATTTTTCGAAAGCACTATTGGCTTCGGCCGTCCACGAGAATCTTGCCTTTTTCCTTTTTAATTTTAACAATGGCTCAGCGATAGCTGCAAAATCTTTTATAAAGGACCTATAATATGAACAAAGTCCTAGAAAAGAAGAGAGCTTCTTCGCTGTATTTGGCGGCGGATACTTTTGTACAGCGATTATTTTTGATTCGTCTGTCTCGATTCCTTTCTGAGATATTTTGTAACCTAAGTATTTTAATTCAGGGGCTGCAAATTTGCACTTTTCGACATTAACTTTTAGACCGGCCTCATTTAATAATGAAAACACCTGTCTTAAATCCTGTACATGTTGGTCCAGATTATCACTAGTAATAATGATATCGTCTAAATAGATAAATGTGGTCTTTCCTAGAACAGGCGTTAGCACAATGTCCACACATCGCTGAAATGTTGCCGGTGCCCCTGAAAGGCCAAACGGCATACGCAAGAATGCATAAGTGCCAGACTTGGTTATAAAAGCAGTCTTAGACACATCTTCCGGTTTAACCCCTATTTGAAAATAACCAGTCGTTAAGTCTAACGTAGTCATATATTTGGTAGAAGTTATGTTCCTTAGAATTTCTTCAATGATAGGTAACGGATATACCGGATATTTAGTCATGGAGTTTAATTTACGATAGTCAATTGCAAAACGCCACCTTTTCGGATGTGTTACCGGATAGTCATTATTTTTCTTATATAACACAACCGGGCTAGCATAACTACTTGAGATGGGCGTTATGATCTTTTTACGTAACATATCTCGAATGTGCCACTCTATAATTTTTTCTTTATTCTTATCATACCGATATGGTTTGTGGCGAACTGGCAGTGAATCTCCGATGTCGATACTATGGTTAGTAACTTGAGTAAATCCGGGAATATCACTAAATAACGAAGCAAATTCACTTACCACTTGTCGAATTTTTTGTTGCTCTCCCTTAGGCAGGTGGTCGAGATTTAAAAGTCGGTGGTTCTCTTTTTTCTTCTCAAACTGGTTTCATCGTCAGCTTAAGGGGCGCTTCGTTAAAATCCAGCGTTGCTTCTGCCTCTGAAAGAAAATCTATCCCTAAAATGACATGTGCTTGTAAATTTTTTACGATAAAAAACATGATCTTTACTTGCTCGTCCTTGATACGAATATATAATGGTAATTTACCTATGCATTTGCATCTTTCTCCCTGCGCAGCTAACATTGTCGTATTATCCGAATTATATATGTGGTATCTACGGAAATACTTCCTAAAAAATCTTCTGCCACACAGGAACACTGCGCGCCTGTATCCAGGAGTGCGGTGGCTGGGATGTTATTCACCAAAACTTCAATCTTTGGAAGAGTCAAATTTTTCACAATAACTGTATTTAACTTGATGGAAGAGGGGTTTTCTTGGCCTTCGGATTTCTGCACCCTCCCGTCAGCAGAAATCCGTTTTAGTTTAAATTTTCTTTCTTCCTTTCCATGCCTTCCTTCTTTTCCCGCTGGCCTTCAGACTTTTTTTCTGGCTTACTATTGAACTGTCGACGTTCGCCGGTTGTTTTTGGATACTCAGGTTTCTTTGCCCACTGATTCGATTTGCTTCCGTAGCCGTGTTCTTGCCTTTGCTGTGGTCTTGGCGCACCAAATTGGCTTCGTTGCTCATACTGGCGTCTTCTTTCAATGTCCGCAGTTCTTCTACTTTCAAACTGGATTGCTAGTTCAAATAACTTTTCCAGTGTAGCCAGATTCCTTAATTCAATAAAGTCTTGTACTTGGGGAAGTAACCTCGGCAAAATCACTTGGATTATCTCAGGATCCGGACGGCTTCCATCCAAGAGTTTAATGACGTGAAATTTTCTTAAAATAAAGGTGGAAAGATTTTTGATTCGCTGCTGGTATATGCTGAAGAGTTCCGCTTCTAACTTTGAACGATTTCTTATGACAGGGAAGGCTTTTACTAAGGCAGTCTTTAAATTTTCGTAAGTATAGGTGGGGCTTCCCGCTTGACCCAAGAGGCTTCTGCCTATACATTTGAACCAATTAAGCGCTTAGCCCCTCAAAGCGCTGGTAGCTAAGGTGACTTTCTGGAATTCATGGACTGGGTACAGCATGAAGTGGTCATCCAATTTTTCCAAAAAACTGGTTACCGGTGAGTTTCCATTGAATGTTGCTTCTGGTTTCATCGATGCACGCATGGTCTGGACGATGTAACCAAATCCTTCCAGGGCGGCAGCTGGCATTTCTGGATTCTGAGCCGCTTCTGCAGGCACCACAGGTTCTTGAAACTCGGCCATGGTTATTCTTCTTCATCGGGCGCCACTATCAGGACTTGTGTTCCTCTTTACTTGCTTTGGGTGTGTGTATTTAATTATGGCAAAGCACACTAGGGCTATTTGCCTAAGGGGAGGGGTGCCTTAGTAGAGGACTTTCTAAGGGAAACTGGCTCGTATGCACGTTACACATGGGGAAAACCACGAAAACACCCATGCAGCCAGCTCGTTCGCGGGCTCGGCCGCTGGTGGACATTTACTTGCTTTGGAAACAGGGAGCTTACTCAAGCTATGTTCAAAAAATTGTGAAGTAGACAATACACACAGGAAGGGTATACGAAACCCTTTATTTTTCTATCTTTACAGAGATTTCCGGACTTCCGAATACAGAGACCAACCACTTGTGGTCTGAACGTAAGAATATAAAAATATTAACTAAAACTCTAACTAAACTAACTTTGGATTAATATACAAGTGCCTAACTTTAAGATTGGCCGTTATTTAACATAATCCGTATGTAGTACAGAGAGCTGCGCTAACACTACGATACGTTTAAAATTATCAAGAGGACTAAACCTCTGGCTTTGAAGGCAACCAGCATCCGAGTGAAACTACTATGGCAAGCGGCCTGCTTCTAAGAACTCCTTCCTCTCTCTTGCTTGACAAAAAGCCACAACTTAAGTACTTGGCGTTAGCAAGACAAATTTGCATAAATAAGTTAAAGCTTTTAATTCTGGCCGGAAGTAGAAAATAAGAAGTGATAGTAAAGATTTAAAATAAAATAAACGTTAGTAAAACTTAGGATCCTTACAACGTATTTATATTTCTTGCATTGGGATAAAACAACGGTACCTAGAGCCATCCAATTTTGAAAAAAGGTACGTTTCCACCCGAATATGGGCATCTGGAAGCCCAAATTTGGAATTTGCTTTATTATCAATTTCATATTGAGTAAAACTTTAACGAATTTTTGATTAACAAACTCACCGATTTAAAAGTGAGCAGTGACAACACTCTACGACGAAAAAAATACGCACGGAACTGTGTATCGGAAATTCTAAAGATATGCTGATTTTAAAATTATTTTGCGACATTGCTGTTAAACTGAATTTTATGGTTGAATTGTAAAAAACATGATATTTAATAAATAAAGGTAACACACAAAACATTAAAAAAACGCCCCTTTAAACATAATTCAAAATCTGAAATCTTTCAGCTTTTTTTCTGAATTAATGCTATATTAAATTTTTAACTCATTTTATTTTTTAAATGTTTTTATTATATTAATTTCCTGAACTAAAATCGAGAAGGATTAATGTAAAAATTCATTACAATACGTTTCTGATTAACTAGCTTCTGTAATGTATGTAGTTTCTGTGTGATTAACCTTTGACGGGATAATCCGAAAAAGCATACAAGTCCTTAGAGGTTAAAATTATGCACATTGATATTTATTAAACCTGTGCTTAGTTTTGGAACTAAAGGTCCTACTGTAAGCCATCAAGAACAGTGAATGAAAAATGATTATAAATTAAACAAATAAAACAAGGAATAATCAAAATCAAATAAAATGTAAAGTTAAAAGGTATGTTTTAATTTTAAAACTAATGGTATATAAAGAAATAATAAGCAAATCGTAAAACTTATATGAATATTGAAACAAATGAAAAGTAAGAAAATTAGTAAGATAGGATACGAAAGACAAAAGAAAGGAAGATATTGAATACACACATATACATGCAAATACACATTTACATAATATACACACATATACAAGCAAAAACATATCTCGGGCAATTTGGAATTTATATTTTGTTGACTTTTACGCCTGTTATCGAATTTAATATTACTTTAGTTTAGTTTTTCGAAATCATTTTAAAAATCAAGGATAATGCAAAGAGTATACAGAAATAAACACTTTAATTTAAGGATAAAA
The DNA here is from genome assembly GCF_044657685.1 of Stegodyphus dumicola. Taxonomy (NCBI): domain Eukaryota; kingdom Metazoa; phylum Arthropoda; class Arachnida; order Araneae; family Eresidae; genus Stegodyphus; species Stegodyphus dumicola. The sequence goes on from NC_140780.1 coordinate 230,082,935, forward strand.
GAATGTATTGGATTGGATTATTTAATTATGGCAAAGCACACACGGGGGCTATCTGCCTAAAGGGAGGGATACCTTCGTGGAGAACTTTTTAAGGGAAACTGGCTCATATACACGTTACACATGGGGAAAACCACGAAAACGCCCATGCAGCCAGCCCGTTTGTCCAAAGATTAGAACCTCGGACCAAACTACCAGTGTTCAGCGTCTTTACAGCTCGGCCGTTGGTGGGCAGTAAAAGAATGAAAGATCATTACAAAATTTGTATTTTAGGCAGAATTACAGCTATACAAAACCGAAGATAAAGGAATTACAGATATTTAAACATACATAAGCACAAAAATCGACAATTAAAACTTTTATATACCCTGCTAAAAATGCCCCGTAGAAACCCATAAAATTTTTTTACGGGGAATTGGCCTACGGGCCCAAAGACAGAAACCCGTACAACTGTACGGGTACCCGTACGCCAAATCCCCGTAAAAACCTATAGAAAGAAACCCGTACGGTTGTACGGGTACCCGTAGGCCAAATCCCCGTAAAAAACCATAGAAAGAAACCCGTACGGTTGTACGGGTACCCGTAGGCCAAATCCCCGTAAAAACCCATAGAAAGAAACCGGTACGGTTCTACGGGCAACTGTAGGCCAAATCCCCGTAAAAACCCATAGAAAGAAACCCGTACGGTTGTACGGGTACCCGTAGGCCAAATACCCGTAAAAACCCATAAAAAGAAACCTGTACGTTTGTACGGGTACCCATAGGCCGAATACCCGTAAAAACCAATAGAAAGAAACCTGCACGGCCGTATAGGTACCCGTAGGCGAAATACCCATAAAAAACCTGTAAACGGAAACCCGTACGACTGTATGGTTACGAGTAGGCCAAATCTCTGTAGAACTGTAGGCACTATAAACAAAATCCCAGTAAAAACCCATAGCAAAAAATCAAAACTTTATATGCATATCCATTGGCCAAATTTCCATTAAAAAAATGGATATTCCGTAGGTCTACTCCTTGTAAAAACCAGTAAACAAAAGCATGTACACCTATACAGGCACCCATACGCCAAATCCTGTAAAAACCACTACACAAAAATCCACAGACCAATAAAGGTACCTCTTGGAAAAATCGCTGCACAAAACACATAAACAGAACCAATAGCATTATACCATAGTGCAGTATCCATACATAGAATCGTACATAGAACGGGTATCCATATACAGAATCCCTATAAAAACAATACACAAAAATAGAACTGTAAATCAAATTTCCATAAAAACATAAACCAGCAGAAGTACATAATTAGCACTGATGAAATGTACAGAACTAAATTGCGGAGAAAGCATGTAAAGTAATTTTAAATAAAACTCAATGCGAATAAATAAAAATTTTAAAATATCTAGAAGCCTACTAGCCCGTCCTTCTTAATGCACGTCAATATCTATAAACATATTACAAAATATTTGTATAAATTCTCTTTACAAAATTTTAAACTACCTTTATATAATTCTGAAAATAAAATGAATATAAAGATAATAACCAAAGTCATGATTCACAACCATCGAATGTTATATGTACATATATATATGTAAGAAAAATAAGGAATATGCAAAAGATTAAATTAGCAGAGTAAAATTAATTTTCCTTCTCTATTCTAAAAACAGTAATCTTTCTGCACTGCATCATTTGGAGATTAATTCATGTCATATGACTCTTACATAATTTGATGTTGTAAAAGAAACTAAAACTCAAACAGCCAATAGTAATTTTACAGTATTAACTATCAAAGACGAGTAAAAATGCATCGAGAACCAAAATTAACTCGGTCTGAATTAAGATTTCACTCTTAACGTAACGCATTTGCTTTTTACGCTTTGTATTAGCTGGATTGCAGTCTGTCTGCTCCTTGTTTCTTACTACACATTTATCAAAAATGTTAATTTTTGGAATAGGCATAAATAATGTGCCAAGTTGTTTGTGGCTGCAACATATTTGCTGAAAGAAAAGTTGAATTAAATCTACCTCGACTGCCAAATTTCTTATTCATTGTGGATTGGAGTTTCAACATCTCTAAGCCATCAAAATTCTTGCTGTTCATTACGGATTCAGCTGTTTGTATTCGACTACAGAATCTGTTACATATATATATAATATTTCATTTGATGGTTGTGAATCATTACTTTGACTGTATATATATTATTGATTTCATTATAAATATATACATATCGTACTGTACCTCACTGCATATATTTGTATTTCAGTTCTTTAATTGGGAAATTAAACAACTGTATTTAATCACATCAGCTTGTTCAACAATTTGATACCTAATGAGAAATGTATTGCCAAAGGATGGTACTTTCTAGCATCTGCTTAAATTTTAAGTTACCTACAATGCACTAAACCAAATTAAAAAACAAAACTAGAAGAAACCCAAATTTTCAGGAAGAGAAACATTATTAACAAGCAAGCAAAAAGGATACGGGACTTGCAAATTAGAAACTTAACGTAGAGTTCAAATTTAGCATACTTGCTATCCCCTTAAAGCTCACTTACCAATGATAGTAACACCCTGCAGCTTATTATGACATGCATACACATAGATGTTTTGCGTGGAAGAAAGGATGAATCCAAGAATATAATGTAGTGAAGAAATAAAAATATACAAACACTGTGCCGACCCCTTATTACAATACTTTGAATGTTACCTGTATCTTTCAAAAGATAAATGAAACATGAAGATAACATATAATAAACTTAATAGTACCCAAAATACAATAAATTATATTGTAACAAAATGAATTTTAAAAAATTTACAAGTTTCAACAAATACCAATTCTCAACGCACAGTTCGGGAATTAAGAAAATATCTCATAGCGTATAATGTTTTATTCCGTATCTCACTTTTAGTGCTATATAATCTTCCACAGATTTTATATAAATAAAATCTATTTTATGTAAATAAAATCTATAACATAATGGGTATTTATAGTATATGTAGTTCTTGATGTAAAAAAGATAAACTTTCGTACTGTAAAAATTCCATCTATGTGAATAAGTATGAATATACTCATATACACATAATTATACTAAATAACTAATTCAATGAAACTAAATTCCTATACAAAAATGGGGAAATAGTAGAATCGCCCACTGCTTGGCGTGTTTTTAAGAATTGCACATACTCGGTATCCACGTACACATCAACCTATTTTCACTTTAAAAGTCAAAAGAAAATTACTTTTGTACAAAGTGCCAAATAAATAAATGGGCGATTCTGCACTTTACCTGAAAAAATATATAAAAATATTATTTACCTATATATATTAATAATTTATTATTACACAAGGTTTTTCACATATCATCTCAAGGGAACATAAATTTAATTAAAGCGATGCATTATTGGAATAAATTTGAGTCAGTGTTTTAGGTGCAAGTTATTTAGATTTCTATTGTAGAATGAATACTTGAAATAATGTATAGAAATATTATTTTGAACCATAAAAATTTTCAATAGTAAAATTTAAAGTACTGAAAAGGTAGCTATTGTTTTTGACAGTAGATTATATAATATAAAAATACCTCATGCTGAGCATTTTCTGAAATTACAATGCTAAATGAAATTGATATAGTGCAGTATTTAGCATTAATAGCTTTTTGTAAACAAATGTGGCTATATTTGCTTAATTGTAATGACAGTAATTTTAACTGCATTTGTATAAGGCTGTACAGAAGATTTATTTATATGGGTTTTCATCCGCAGATTACAACCGGATTCCCCGTGGAAGTGATTCCGAAAATAATGTTTAAATATTACTCTAACTAGATTTGAAAGCAATGCTATAACAGTGCCCTTATAAGACTCATGATCCGAAAAGCTTTAGTTTTAAATGTCTCGTAAAAACTTTCAATTACTTCTGCAAAATTCATACCCATGTAAAAATTACTACACCGAAGTCATTTGATTATACAGCAAAACGTTCCTAAAACAATCAACTCCACAATTCGAGATAATGCCAGTTTTCTGTAGCCTGACAAAACTATGAATGTCCTGTTATTTAATTATTGTCCTGACAAATGTGCCATTATCAGAGCTGGTCATTTAAGAAAATAACCACTATATCAGGTTTCAACTAAATGTAATTTTTTTCAAATAAATAATTCACGTTTTATACTCCCAAGACTAGTACATTTAATATTACATAAATCTTATTCACAAATCTATTTCTATTTCAAAAGCAATTTATGAAAAACACATTTGAAATTTTCTTCATCAAACTAATAATAATGAAAATTAAAGTATGCATAAAAATGATTATATGTGTTTTAACAAAATAGCACAAAATATTTAATGTAAAAATGTGGTTCTAGTCTCATACTTGTAAAGAAAAATAGACCAAAAAGAAAAAACAATCTAAGCTACTATGATCATCTAAATTTTCACATAATTTTAGTAGTGGAAAAAAGATTCCTTAAGCTTGTATGTCTTGTCTACTCCATTCAATAAGTAATAAACACATTAAATACTTCAATGTTCATTTCATTAATAAAACTTACCTTTTTTGCTCGCGAAATATAATTAGTACATTTTTTAAAACATAAAAAAACATTCTTTTTGCTCGGCCACATCACATTAGTCGAAAAATTCAAAATTGAATCATGCAAGATCATTTTTAAGTAAGGTAGGCTCAAATTTATTAGTACATAATATTCAAATGATAAAGTATCTACATGAACAAGCTTTAAAAAAGTATTTCTAAACTGTAATCAAAAACATAAATTTTCCAAAATACAGTTTCAGTAGAATGCAAAAACTACATTGCTGCATCTGCACACTGAAACAAATTATCAAGCCTGAAATTATCACTTTTCAGTCTTTAAGCACATTGTTTTTCAGAATAAAAGTAAAGATGGAAAATCAATTTCACGCTCAGAAACTCCATTTCACAACTAGTCAGTTATCAGCAACGTTCTCTCAAACATTAGACACGATTACACGTGCATGGCTTTAGTGGTATATTCATGGTCAGTGCTGGTATTTTATTATTTATTACTAATTTCTAAACAGTAAAACATAGTAAAATTTGTAATACAGTAAATCCTAGTAAATAATATATTGCATTACTACAACCACGAAGAAAATAACACCACCATCACACAACAGTAACTACAGCGGCGCCATATTGCTTGTTTGGGAAACTTCTGAGAGTGGGAGAGGGAGGGGGAATACTATCTCGTTGGCGTTAACAGGGAGAAAAGTTTTACGATTGTGAATGAACTTGTTCGCGTTAAAGAGATGTTGGTTGATACCGGTGTTTATTTGTAATATCAGAAATGTAAGTGCTTATGTGTGTGTATTCAGAGAACCAACTCGTAGCAAAAACCACCTCCCTAAGACGACCGCCTCTGAAAGAAACCAGTATTTCTGAAAACATAAGTATACTTTGGTATTGAATATTCCCTCTGTAAGGCGACCATTCACAAAGAAAATTCTGCAAGTGTGTCTGGTCGCCTTAGAGAGATTCATTCCGTAGATGCAATCTCCTTAAGACGACCACCTCTAAAAGATAAACGTATCTCTGAGAACGTGAGTATCTATTGGTATTGAGCATCACCTCTCTAAGGCGACCATTTGCAAAGATGAATTTTTATTTGCGGCTGGTCGCCTTGGAGAGACCACGTTGTGTGTGGTGTATATGATTACTGTTATTGTTTCCGAAAAAAAAAATTTAAATAAAAAAAATAGCATATTTAGTAAAAACCCTCTCTAAATCGACCACCTGCGTTTACAGGTTACTCTGGTGGTCTTAAAGAGATCATATTTTCATTATGTTAATTTTATTGTTTACAAGAAGTATATTAACGTCAGATAAAAAAATAGCACAAACCCATATAAACCAACAGAAGATTTATTCTTATATTGATACCAGTAAGAAAACCAGCAAAAGTCAATATAAACCTATACAAACAAGTACAAAATTCTGCCATTGAATGTTGGTTGTATGGGTGTCAATTGATACCAGTAAGAAAAACCCACAGAGATCAATAGAAACCAGTAAAAGTCAATAGAGACCATCAAAAATTCTATAGGTACCAGTAGAAAGTTTTACTGGTTTCTATGGGTCATTTTGAAACCAGTAAAAAAAACCCACAGAGACCAACAGAAACCAGTAAAAGTCAATAAAAACCCATAAAATCTTATGGGTACCCATAAAAAGTTTTACTGGTTTCTATGGGGCATTTTTAGTAGGGTAATAATCTTAAATTTAATGTATTGCATTAGTTTCCTGTCAATTACAATTTAAGCTGCAGTATAGTTTTCATTGTTTCTAAGCCGTATAATGAAATTCTCAAATAAGAATGTTTCATAAATATTTTAAATGTAGGCAGTAAAACACGAAAAGCATTAATATAAAAAGAGTTTTCAATAATTTCCGACACTTATTTCGTTTGTAAAACGAATTGTTTATGTTTTGAATTATTGAAGTTCAGATTTGTTAGGAGAGTTCAGATTTTCAATTATCAGAATTATGAATTTGCAGTTCGAAGACATTACACATTAGAATTACATATCAAGAACTTATAAAAAAAAATCATGTTTGCATGATCTCTTAGACAAAACGCTCAGAATATGTGAACTATTTCGGGGATCACCCAATTTTTGAGTGTTGGTTAAATGACAATTTGGTTTAAAGTACGTTTGCTTTGCTCTTTATTTGTAATTGCTTTTGAATTTCGGATTTGCATATGATGGCTTTAAACCAATTTTTTTTTTTTTGAAAGGTCAATTTGCATAATGAAAAGTTTTATGATTTTTTTGAGTAGTCAATTTGGCACAATGTTATGTTTTATTCTTTTTTCCAAGTGTTTCGAAAGCGTGTAGAGAAAATTCTCGTACATTTCAGATTCGATTTTTCGGTTTTATATCAATTTTAATGTCTTAAATGAAAATTTAATTGATTTTTTTTACGGTTTTAGATCTCAAATGAACCAGGACAACGAAATATGTTTTCAAAACGTATTAATCGACTATTATGAAGCTTTAATTCATTTTCTCCTGATGTGTTCTGAATTGGAGTTTCAGTAAAAGGAGAATAATTTTTATAATTTTGTATGTTTTCCCTTCTGCATTTTTATTTTTCGAGTTTGTGCTACTACGAATTCTTATTTTCAATTTGTCAGACAGACAGACAGACAAAGTAAACAGATGTCTTGTTTTGCACCCGCTAAGTCTTTCTGCACCGATAGGCGAAAAATCAAGCATAGGTGCGAAGAAAAGGATATAGAAAGGGGGCAATTTCGAGATTTAGAGGATAGTAAAAAGGAACTTCGTATTGTTTTATACGAGTTCAAAAGGCCCGAAAGAAAAGGTGGGACAAAATAAATTAAAAAATAAATGGCCCATAGCGATATCGAGAAGAAAGAAATTTATATATATATAAATAAATATATATATATATATATAAAGGGCCAATAGAGGAAAAGGAAGAGAAGAAAAACCTAATTTGCTAATGCATACATGAGAATGATGAAGGTGGAACTATGTGATGAGTGGAGGTAAAAAATTTTGGTAAATAATATGATTTTAAGATTCTTGTGTTCACAGTCAATGAATATTAATATCAAAAGAGGCATTAAATATTTAACATATTTAAAATTTACGCAATTTACAGGTACAGGGAGGGAAAAAAACAGGTGTGTTAAACCTCTTATACACGGTTGCAGTTATTTATAGCGTCAAGGAATTGCCTTCCTTTGATTCCAATTTAATTTTAACTTTAGATGCTTTAAGTTTATTTTACTTCAATCCTGCAGCTATAGCGCAGGACAAGTTGAAAAAAATTTGTTTTTTATTTTTAGCCTGTCATTATGTTTCTTAATGTATGAAAACATATATTTATATTTCATATTTATCATAAAATATTTCATGTTAATATAACAATACGTTATTAATATTAGAAGACATTTGCATTGTTAATGATGATAAGTTTGGATTTTTAGATAAATGGGTTAAAAGTTTAGCTAAATTGAGTTTTTAGTAAGTTTGAAATTATAAGAATTTAGTTTATGTAATATTACAAATCAATAACTTACCTTTATAATGAAGAATTATATTTGAGATCCCTTTCAAATTTAATTTTAAAGAAAAACTTCTTTATGCTCTAGTGATGTAGACTAGAGAAATGCCATTAGAATACGAGCAAGTTCAGTTTACTGTTCTGAGTCATCAGCCAATTACAAGTATACTGAAGATAGCATTTCACACTTCAACGCAGCTGTTTAGCAAAGAAAGGGACCCCGCCTCCACCATAAATTTCCAGTGTCTTCCCAAGTTGAGTCACAGTAAAACTTTCATCTAAGATTTTACTGTAAAGATGTCCACTTTCCTTTCTAAAAAAGCTGAAACATCTTTTTTTTTTTTTTTTTTTTTTTTTTGTTTCAGTCAAATTCTACTATTATTATTGTCATATTCCAATGACACATAATACATGGCCTGCAATATCTTTTAGCATTTCCTCTGTACTATAAATGTATTTCAGTTAATTTATAATTATTAAATATTTAACAGTAAAAATTATGGATATTCGAATAATTTTAGGAAATTCTTCCACAAGTTAGGATGAAATAATAAACAAATTTTATTGACCTGTATCCAAAGAGCTTTGAAGGTGATTGTGTAATATGTGAAATGGAAATTTTAAAATTAAACTTTCCAAGTTTCAAGTTTCCAGAAATGTTTAATAGTTTGTAGTTAAACTTATTGACACTAACGTATTTGAAGATGAGTACTCTGTCGCATTTTAAAATTAAACCTTCCAAGTTTCAAGTTTCCAGAAATGTTTAATAATTTGTAGTTAAACTTATTGACACTAACGTATTTGAAGATGAGTACTCTGTCGTATAGATTCTAAAATTAGCATAAATAAATACTTGTTTAGGAAACAAGTATAAAGTTTCTTCATAATTACTAAAAATAAAGTTGTATGAAACAAGTTTTGCGCACTTCTTAGAGAAATGCGAAAAACATCATTTAATGAAAATGGATTTTTTTTTACCCCAGGTGGATCAAAAAGCAAAAATTATTTAGGAAAACAAAAATCACGATATATTTTAAGAGCATTAATATTTTTGATTATTGTTATATTTTTTATTTGCGTCTTAAAACAACTATTTCTGGCTCAGAAATTAATTACGTCAGATTTCCAGTTTTTACATTGCTTATAAATTAAGCCGTATCATTTTTATCTTAAACATTAATTTATTAATGACAAAAATATGAAAAATACATATAATGTATGGGAACATACGAGTATATTAACGGAACCTATTTATGTCTTAGAAAAGCTACGCAGTGGTGCCAAAATGAAAGACTAATGCGAAAAGGTATTTTATGAGTGAAAATCGCATCATTTTCCACTAAAACGTTTTAACTAATTTTTTTTTAATTGCGAAAATTATTGAAATATTGCAATAAAAGTGGGAGAATTCTTTTCCATTCGTCTGTGTAGTGAACATTGTATTGTAATTCGTGTTCTTTCAGATGTTGAAATGCAACTTAAAACTATTAGGTCCAACGCTGCCATTGATATGCTTAATATTTTCAATAATTTATAACGTTGCGCGCCTCCAACTTGCACGCAACCAAGAGGTGACTGTGAAAACTTGTATAAAAGATAGAGCCTTGTGAAGGGTTTAAGTCCCTTTTTATTCAACGTAATAAATTACAATTGCGTCCTCTTGACGCTTACAGACGGTGCCAACTCGGCAGTCAAATAAAAATAATAACCTGAAAAGAAACTAAAGACAAGATTCTAACTACGAGGCTCTCTAAAATAACTAACTCACCGCGTTTTACAAACCCGCTGCTAATTCAGCAGACTTGAAGCTCACTGGAACGATTACCACTACTTCCCGCCAAGCACATAGGCCGCAACGCGGGGTTCTTCAATTCTCGCTAACTACCTCCGCGCTCGCTAAGTAAGAATATCACACACCGAACTTGTTTCCTCTCTATTTAAATCAGAATACTTCCGCTGATAATTTGAATCCTTGCGCGTTCTACTAAAATTTACATATTCTGGCATTGGCAATTCCAGGGGAAAGTAAGGCTTGACAGGAAAGATAGTTTAAAACAAATAAATGTTAGTTAAAATAAATATAAACCCTACATTTGCCGCTGCCAGAATTTGGAAAACTTGGAAGCAGGTCCTACAAACGACCTGTTGTAAGTTTATCTAATTCTGAACTAACTGGCGAGAACCTCGTTTACACAAAAAAATCTTATGTAACAATTAGATACTAAAATTCTGTTGCTCGTTATAACTTTCTTCTTACAGCAACTTTTCCTGGACTTCATCAATCAATCTTGGTCTTTCCTTCCAGCATCTGGAAGGAATAAGTATCAGTATCTTTCTACATACATTATAATTTACACTTTCTTGACACAATAAATTTTTGTTTTTAAACGATTCGTTTTTCTTAGTTATTGCTTACTTCACATTCATTCAATTTTTCAAGCATTAATTTAACTTTACCCTGGCTCTCCACCGTGTGTGGTGTCAAACGGGAATATTCGTGTTTCAGTCTTACAACACTTCCCCTAACCACCATGATTTGTTAGAATTCAACAACCAAATAGACATACCTTACTCGACATTCTACAACTCAATGAGCTACTTTAATATTCTTAAAAATTCAAATGTAGGTGGAGAACCCTACAAAACACATTCATTCTAACTTCCCCTTCATTCATCTTTAAACATGCAGGCTTTCGCTCTAAAGCATGACTTTATCTACGAGGGCCATCCAGGAAGTAGATTACGTTTCCGTCTGTGTCCGCTAGGGGCGGGGCTAGCGCGGCCATCTTGGGGTCAGAGCGTTGCGCAGCTCAGTCTGCATCTAGCCGTGCTAGTGAGAGGTTCGTGCTGTGCTCCGTTCAGATACTGTGACGGTTTGAAATGTCTGCGTTAATTGAAAATCCCGCGAGCTGCGAGGTGCGCTCAGTAATAAGGTTTCTGACTGCAAAAAACTGTAAACCGATAGAAATCTATCGGCAGCTTCGTGAAGTGTATGGGGACAACATTATCACTGAAGGTGGAGTGCGTCAGTGGGTCATAAGATTTCAAAATGGCCGAACCAATGTTCACGACGAAGATCGAAGTGGGAGACCCAGCATAGTGACCGCCGAACTTCTCGAAAAAGTCGATGCTAAAGTCCGTGAAAATCGAAATTTCACAATAACGGAACTTTCTTTGAGTTTTCCACAAATTTCGCGAAGTTTGTTGCACGAAATCATCAGCGAAAAGCTTGGTTACCACAAGTTTTGTGCAAGATGGATTCCAAAAATCTTGACAGAGGACCACAAAAATCAGCGAATGGCTGCAGCGTTGAACTTTTTGGACGCTTACCATAAGGATGGTGACTCTTTACTCGATCGCATCGTTACTGGTGACGAAACATGGGTGAAACATGTGAACTGTGAAACGAAATTGCAATCAATGCAGTGGGGGCACACAAGTTCTCCCCAAAAACCCAAGAAATGCATGCAAACAATGTCGGCAAGGAAGATGATGGCGACTGTTTTTTGGGACAGAAAAGGTGTAATTTTGGTGGACTTCCTGGAAAGAGGCACTACAATAAACTCTCAAAGGTATTGCCAAACTCTCCAAAAACTCAGAAGAGCAATTCAAAACAAGCGCAGAGGAATGTTGAGCTCTAAGATCTTGTTGATTCACGACAACGCCCGGCCCCACACGGCAAATGTCACTCGTAAAGTTCTTGAATCTTTTAAGTGGGAGTTGTTTCCTCATCCGCCGTACAGTCCCGACCTGGCACCGAGCGACTTCCACCTATTCCCAGCAATGAAGAAGTGGCTGGCTATGCAGCGTTTTGATGACGACGCACAGCTGCAAGAAGAGGTAACGAAGTGGTTGAAGGCGCAGGCGGCCGAATTTTTCGACGAAGGAATTTCCAAGCTCGTACATCGCTACGATAAATGCCTTAATTTGTATGGTGACTATGTAGAAAAGTAGTATTTGAGTGTGGCTTTCATCTGTATATAATAAAATTTGTTTCCTATACTTTGTTTATTTTTTTATTCCAAAACGTAATCTACTTTCTGGATAGCCCTCGTACAATTTACTACTTAAATTTTGACTTCATTGCTTTTAAGCATTCACTTTTAGAATCTACAAATTTATGCTTCTAGACTAAATTCTACTTTTATATAACATTCAAGTATTTACGTACATTTCCAAAATTTTAATACATATGATTTTTTCAATTTACCATAAAATGAATAAGAGAAAATAAATTTTTACTTTACTCATTCTTCGCCAAGCTGGCGGCACTGAAACTAAAATTCTTATTAATACAAGAATACGAAGTTATTTTTATCTTCGGCCAAATTTTGGCTTTAACATAACAGAATTAGTCTTTCGACCAACAGAAAATGCTTGTTTTTAGCTTTTACACTTAAAGAAAATAATACTTTTGCCTTAGCTAAATAAAGTAAAACAAAACTAAGTCTCAACCGAGACATATTGACTTTCGTCAAAACATAGAACTTCGTACTTATGCATAACATTTCGGAACAAAACAGAAAAAAAAATATAGAAGGTTTTAACTTATCTTTGAGTTTTCGATGCTTGAAACTCCGTCATTCGTTTTTGGCAGAATTGGTCCCAAGTTAGAGGTTTCATGGATGTTAATCTTCTCCTTACTGCCCTCTGAGTGTCGTCCACCTGACTTTTCCTTTTGCGTCCTCTACATGCTGGCCTCTAGGCGGAGTAATCGTCTGGTTGTTGGCCTTTCCGTTTCTCCCTGGGACGGCTGGTCTTGACGTCCTCCGGTCTGGAGTCCTTCTTGAATTTCTTCTGTTCCTCGTATTTTTGTGCCTCCTGTTGTCGTTTCAGTTTCCGGAACGGCGGCCTTGCTGGCACCTGACTCTGTGGCCGTGTGCGCGTTCTTCTTGATGTGTAATTTCTCCTGCTATCCTTTGTAGGTGGTGTTTTTCTCTTTTGCCACGGTTTCTTTACCCGGTGCATCTGTATTTTTGTTTTTCTTAAACGCTGGAGTTTGAAAATTATTTTTTCTTTTTGATACCGACGTCCGGGTTGTAGAAGTGCTAGGTCTCTCTTCAGTTCTCTGTTTCTTGGGTGGTGGAATAGTTGTTGTAGTCTCTGAACCTTCGTTTAGACTTGAGTCCTGCAAGAAACTTTTAAGGATTTCAAAATCATTTGGATTATAGTATTTTTTCACCTGGTCGGGACTTGCTTTACAGATTTCCCCTCTCTCGTTCTTAAGATATAAGACTACTCCTTTGATTTCCTGAATTACATAGGGGCCTTCAAACTTTGGAGCTAGCTTTGCCATAAAATTGTCTGGGGCACTTGATAAAGAAAATTTCCGCTTCAATACTTTATCCCCAACTTTAAAATCTGCTTCACAGCGTTTTCTATCGTAATATAGTTTCTGCCTATTTCTTGCCGTATCCGAGCTTTTAAGCGCCTGATCAATGAGCTTTTGCACATCTTTTTGTTTAAACTCCTGCTCTCTTTGTTGCACAAAGAATAATTTATCTAAAGGCGTAATTAACTTTCTGCCTAAAAATAATTCTGCTGGAGTTTTTCCCGTAGTATCATGATGTGCCGTTCTTAAAGCATAAGCTAATTCATTTATGTAGCCATCCCAGCGCTTGTGATGTGTGCTCACGTAACTGCGAATTATTTTTACTATGTTTTTATTAACTCTTTCTGCTATGTTAGCCTGTGGTCTATACGGAACCATTTTGATATGGCGTATGCCAAGTCCATTGCATATGTTTTCAAATATTTGACTAATGAATTGTTTTCCGTTATCGCTAATGACTTTTATCGGTGCACCGTATTTTAAAATGTATCTGTGTAAGAATGCATCTGCGACTGTTTTGGCTGACGCGCGTTTAAGAGGAACAATTTCTATCCATTTTGAAAAAGGATCTACTATTACTAAAAGAAAACGATTTTTATTTAACTCGCTCTGGGGGAAGGGACCAAGAAGATCTATGCCTAAAATTTCATTCGGAAATGTAGCGCGAATGCTATTTAAGTACCCGGCCGGGCTGTAATTAATATCATTTATTAACTGACATTGATTGCAGGACCTGACATACGCCGTTACTATTTTGTATAATTGCGGGAAATATACCGCCTCGCGTACCCTTTTTATAGTCTTTCTGACCCCGAGGTGGCCCGCTGTTTTTTCTTCGTGCAACTCCTTCAAAATGCTTAATCGAAGCGAGGCTGGGATGACTGGCTTATACTCAAGATTTTCGTTTGTTGTTTTCGTATAGAATAATAAATTATCTATTATTTCATAGTTTTTTGCTCTATTTCTTATCGCATCGATATCTGTGTGCTCAAAGCTTTCGGGGTCTTTCAAATAAGCATAGATATTTCCAAATTCAGGATCAGCTTTCAGTTCAGTAATAACCGTATCTCTAGAATCTAAAATTTTTGAAGTCAACACAGCGCATTTAAGTTCATTACCTTCCTCGTCCAGTTTTATACGAGAAAGTGCGTCAGCTACATTGTTTTCCTTACCCGGTTTATATTTTATTGTGATATTATATTCTTGGAGTTTTAAAGTCCATCTTATTAACCTGGGCGTTAGGTTTTTTCCCGAGTAAAGTCTACCAACAGCCGCATGATCCGAAAAGACTGTTACTGGCGATTTGCCGAAATAAACTCGAAATTTGTGTACAGCCATTAATACGGCTATGTTTCTCTTTCTGTAGCTGTATAATTCCTTTGTGTCTGATTCAATGTTTTACTAAAAAATGCCAGCGGATGGTTATTTTGCATAAGAACCGCGCCAACCGCATAGTCTGACGCATCTGCTGCAATTTCCAGGTTTTCGTCCCCCTCAGGGAATTTTAAAACAGGACCATTAATAAGCGCTTCTTTTAATCTTTCAAAAGCTGTGTTAGCTTCCGCTGTCCACGTAAACTTAGCCCTTTTTCTTTTGATTACTAAGAGTGGTTCAACAATATTAGCGAAATCTTTTATGAAAGATTGATAGTAAGAACATAATCCAAGGAAAGATGAAAGTTTCTTGGCGGTGTTGGGCGGTGGGAAATTCTTAATAGCTTTTGTTTTTGAATCTTGCGTTTCTATACCCTTTTGCGAAATTTTATAACCGAGATATTTAAGTTCTTTAGTTGCGAACTTGCATTTTGAGGCGTTAATTGTAAGACCGGCCTCTTTTAATAATTTAAAAACTTGTTCGAGGTCATTAATGTGTTGTTCCAACGTACTACTCGTTATAATTATATCATCTAGATAAATTAAAGTTTATTTTCCTAGGACAGGCTTTAGAACAATGTCCATAGCTCTCTGGAATGTTGATGGGGCCCCACACAACCCAAAAGGCATGCGTAAAAATGCATAAGTGCCCGATTTTGTTATAAACGCGGTTTTATGTATGTCTTCGGGTCTCATAGCTATTTGATAGTAGCCAGACGTTAAGTCCAAAGTAGATATATATCTTGTCGATTTGATCTGTCTAATGATCTCGTCTATAACCGGCAAAGGGTAAACTGGAAATTTGGTAATACTATTTAGTTTTCTGTAATCAATAGCAAACCTCCAAGCCCTTTTATCCGAAGGAGGAAACTCGTTCTTTTTCCTACATAGTACGACTGGACTCGCGTACTCACTATTTATGGGCGTTATTATTTTATTCTTTAACATCTCCTGAATATGTTCTTCGATGATTAGGTCTTTTTGTTTATCATAACGATACGGTTTAGTCCTACAAGGTTTTTCGGCATTTAATTGAATCTTGTGAGTCACGATTGGGCAGTTTCCTGGTTTTTCTGAAAACAAATGAGAAAAATTACTCACCACTTGCTGTATTGCTTTACTTTCATGGTCATTCAGATGGCTAAGGTCCACTTCAGGTGTCTCCACAGGTTCCACCACCCTCTGGTCCATCTCCAACACCACGGAACTATCTTGAAAATTTAATTTGGCCATCGCGGCCCTTAAAAAGTCCATACCTAAAATAAGAGAGTGTTGCAGGTCTTTCACCACAAAAATTAATACTTTGAGATTTTCCTCTTTTACCTGTAAGTTTAATGATAATTTCCCGATGCAGTGACATGTTTTTCCTTGCGCCGCTATAATTTCCGTATTTCTGGTTTTAAATAGTCGTATCCTATAAAAATTCTTTTTGAAGAAATTTTCACTCATAAAATTTCCTTCTGCTCCTGTATCGATGAGGGCTTCTACTGGTACATCGCCAACCAGGACTTGTATAATTGGTAGCTGTGAGTTTTTTTACGATGACCGTGTTTAAATGTCTATTTGAGGGTTTTTTTTAAAACTTCCGGGGTCTGGACCCTCCCTTTCACAGGCCCCTCTACTCATTTAAAGCTTTCCTTTCAATCTGTGTCTTCTGGGTACGCGGATGTTTATTTTCAAATTTTCTTTTTGGGCCTTGACCTTCGAGTTTCGATGCGTTAGCTTGATAGTTCTTTCCCCCATAAGAGCGATTTCCATTTCTGGTTTCCTCCTTCCTTCGGGTACTTTGAGAATATGTTTCCCCTCTCGCTTTTTCCGCTATTCTGCGATTTTGAAACTTCACCGCCAATTCGAAAAGTTCCTGCAATGTGCTTGGGTTTTTAATTTCAAAGTAGTCTTGAACAGCGGGTAACAATCTTGGTAATATTATTTCAATAATCTCCGCATCGGGTTTCTTTTTATAAAGCATATCCGTTAGCTTGATTTTTCGTAAAATAAAGTCCGTCAATTGTGCTGTATCCCGTTGATAGAAACTATATAGCTCGGCTTCCAGCCGTGCGCGATCTTTCACTATGGGGAAGGCCTTTACTAACGATTTTTTGAAATTTTCAAAAGTATACGTCGGGCTTCCAAATTCACCTAGAAGAAATTTGCCTATATTTTCCACCATAGCGCGGCCTGTCCTCTTAGTGCTGATGTGGCGATGGCAACTTTTTGTCTTTCAGGCACAGGGTAGAGCTGAAAGTGGTTTTCTAGACCTTCTAAAAATACCGCCACCGAATGTTTTCCGTCGAAATGGACGTTTGGCTTGATTGATGCTCTCAAAGTCTGGACCAGGTATCCAAATCCTTCTAACTGAGTTGTCATTTCTTGGTGTTGTCCAGCGGCTTCCATCCAATTTTCGGCCATTTCAGTTCGATAATTGTTCGGGCGCCAATATAACGTTGCGCGCCTCCAACTTGCACGCAACCAAGAGGTGACTGTGAAAACTTGTATAAAAGATAGAGCCTTGTGAAGGGTTTAAGTCCCTTTTTATTCAACGTAATAAATTACAATTGCGTCCTCTTGACGCTTACAGACGGTGCCAACTCGGCAGTCAAATAAAAATAATAACCTGAAAAGAAACTAAAGACAAGATTCTAACTACGAGGCTCTCTAAAATAACTAACTCACCGCGTTTTACAAACCCGCTGCTAATTCAGCAGACTTGAAGCTCACTGGAACGATTACCACTACTTCCCGCCAAGCACATAGGCCGCAACGCGGGGTTCTTCAATTCTCGCTAACTACCTCCGCGCTCGCTAAGTAAGAATATCACACACCGAACTTGTTTCCTCTCTATTTAAATCAGAATACTTCCGCTGATAATTTGAATCCTTGCGCGTTCTACTAAAATTTACATATTCTGGCATTGGCAGTTCCAGGGGAAAGTAAGGCTTGACAGGAAAGATAGTTTAAACTTAAAATAAATGTTAGTTAAAATAAATATAAACCCTACAAATTAATTTATCGAAATTTTCGAAGTAGTATATACTTTTAGTTGTATGATGTCATTTTATTATCATTATTATATTATTATTGATGATTTCACGTACTGAATGCTCTGTGCAAAGTAAAAGTAGAATAAAAATTAAAATAAATTAAAAGCAAAAGTGTAAATTTTAAAGTTTCATTTCAAATAACGGCCCACTAGCGACCGAGCTGTAAAGTCGCTGAACACTGGTAGTTCGGTCCGAGGTTCGAATCCCGCGAACGAACTGGCTGCATGGGCGTTTATGTGGTTTTCCTCATGTGCAATGTGTGTACGAGCCAGTTTACCTTAGAAAGACTCCACGAAGGCATTCCTTCCCTTAGGCAGATAGCCCTCGAGACTTTGCTACAATCAGACACACACACACTTTTTCATTTCAAATAACAATTAGAAAGTACTCCACGAAGGCGTTCTTGCCCTTGGGCAAATATTCCTCGAGTGCTTTATTATTATATAATAATTCAATTCAGTTCCGTTTAAATAACATACAAATTACTGCGCATTACTGAATTCTAAGCTTAAATGTTTCACGTTGTTAAAATAAATTGTAATTTATTATATTTTTTCAAACTAAGGGAAATTAAAATATTTCTTTCAAAACAAATTTAATATCTTCAGAATTATCTTTTACAGATTAGTGTGATTTTTATTAGATGAGTAATTTACAGACTAAGAAACACCATAGCTATTCTCTTTCCTAAAGCAAATCAATTTACGAGTTCTATGCGTTCAGATTTAATTCTCGTTTAGGAATTTTAAAGAATTCTTAACCTGCACTTTATCTGCAATGTGAGAATATTTTGTAAATTTTGATATGAAAAATACGATAAATATTGATTTACTCAATATTTCAAGTAAAAATATTCATCCATTCCATTTCCTCTCCCCATAAGTGAAGAAGAAGTCATGAATTTCGATAAATTTAAGGAAAAAAAAATTAACTGGAATATTTGCCGCTTAATGTATAAGAAACCAGAATGAAACTTTGTGTTCTTTGTTGAAACACAACAAAACCCGTTGAAATGGGATTGCAAAGGGAGTTTAGCTTTGTCGCATAAAACATGCCCCTTTTTTCTTTGACCTTGAATTCCTTCAAAGATCCCTAAGAAACGGGAAATCTCTCTTTTCTAAATGTGGCATGGAGGTAGGAAGTAAGATGGAGTCGCCCTAAACAAGTTTCTCCGTACCCTGCTCTGAAGCACCGGCGATCCCTACGTGGTGACCAAAACATTGGGTCATTTACCATTGAGTTCTATGGGATTTGACGCGTTCGGGTGTAAATATTTTGTAATTACGTCGCAAATATACATATAAATGTATATATTTTCTTTTTCTACAACACTTCAGAGTCCTAAGAATGTGAAAACAACATATTTTTAAACAACATTTCATTCTAAACGGAATTAAATGCTATACTTTTCACAGGACAGTTTTCTCAGAATGATTTAATTTGAATGAAATATTTTCACAAGTTTTCGTTAATTACATTAGAAAAAAAATTAAGGTAATTCGATTTTATTCGGTTAAGGTACAAAAATTAAGATCAAAGTTTATTGTATTATTAATATTAAAATTATGCATTATTTCTTTTCTATTTATAGAGCTTCTTCCTAAAATACTTTCTTAAATATGACATGATTTTTTTGCTTCTTTTAAATCGAAAAATGTAAGTCAATTCATAATTAATGCTCTATTCGGTTCATTTTAAATTAGAGAATTATTAGGAATTAGCGAAATACTTTAAATAAGTATTTCGCTAATTCCTAATAATTAAATATGTATTAAATAGTATTTGACTTTCTCTGAACATTTCTGAAAGGGAATAAAATAAGTTTTTTCTTTTTAAGTATTATTTAAAACTTGTAACTGAGTTATTATAAAATGTAAAGGGAATAATTCTTTAATTATACTTATCAGATTTTTTTTTACCCTTCATTTTAACAATACATATTCCAAAACTCTTTATTACGTTCTTAAGTGCGCATCTCATAGCATTTGCTTTACAATACCTTTTAACAGATTGCTTTCCAATACGAACAATTCTTGCTTAAATAGTTTTATAACGTATTTGTCAACAGGATTTCAATTTATGTTTACAATTCAATATTAAGGTTATTATATATTTAGATAACATTTATAGTCATTATAAATTAGATACATTTAATCATTAGATTTCTTCACAGTACTTTCACAGTTGTTTATAAGTGAATAAATTCTTCATTTCAAATACATTTATAAATAATTTAATGAATATTTAAGTATTTTGTCAAAGGCAGATACATGCTTTTTGCAAGCACATGCATAAATACCCATACATATTTCCTATTTATCATTTCCGGCAAGTGCAAATCTTTAATTTCTGTGCATTCACTATATTTTTCGTGTAAAGTAATTTACACTAATTTAGCATACACCCGAAAGTTTTACATAAAAAATATATATGAATATAATTTGAATGAAAATTATAAGTATTATTTTTAATACCCACTCAAAGGTCAGTTTTTCTTCAAAATTCCTCCACGATGGCATCTCTCTCTTTAGGCAGATAGCCCTTGCATGAGTTACTCTATTTAATAAAAACTTAATCTGACCTATGTGCCTAATTACAAATATTTTAACATACATAATTTTATATTTACATTTAGCCATCAAGTTTCAAACTTTTCAAATCTTCTAGAAAATAAATTTTGGCAGATCTCTTTTAGCAATTTTCTAAAAATCTATATTTTTGTAGTGCAACAGCTTAGAATTTTATAAAACAAATTTATAATCAAAATCGCTGTTGTTAGTTATCGAAAAATAACCAAGATGTGATTTTTGCGTAAATGTCAGTAAACTATACAAATTGCTATTATCCATTACACTATGAATGTTTCTTTCATGCGAGAGTGTCCCTTTTTCGATTTCTATGGAACTGTCGTGTGTCGAAATACTATCAGAATCTTGTCAAGCGAGCTTCTGAATGTAAACAAAGAACACCCCGTCTGGTGACCCAAGCTTCAAAGCAGTGCTTCACTTCTAGCGCGGAATGGCCCCTCCTCCCTTTCCTACCTCCATGAAATGTGGTGTCATAAATTCTTTGCATTTCCTGGACGAGGACACCATTTCGACATGTGGGTGGGGCAAAGTCCTTTCATGCCACGACTGCTCAAATTACGTCAATGATTTTATGTCCTTAAGAAAGGAAAGCATACATCCTGGAGTTAGCAATTGATACTTACGAATGATTTCCCCCTCCAGATTATTAGTCTAAAAAAGAGAAAAAAATCAATCCGCCTTTAACTTTACCATTTTGGAATGTTTCATACTTCTAAAACCAAAATTTTCCCGTCCCTATACCCTGCTTTCTGGTGCAACTGCACCGTCGTTTTTTACATTGTGAGAACCATATATTCAAACATTCTAGGTAACGTTGTTTCGTCATAGTGCGAGAAACATACATACAAGTTATGCAGATTATTCCTTATTTAATTTTTTAAAAAATAGTACAGGGTGAAATTATTTGGTGGCAACAATTTGAAAAGTGATACGCCGTTTATAGTGAACCAACGCAATACATGTTATATTAAATTGTAAAAATCATTCACATTAATAAATTCAATTTCAAGCTTAGTATTAGTCCTGTTATGTTTAATGGAAGTGCTAATAACAGATTCAATATATGAACAAAATTAAACCCTTCAGAATGACATATTATGAAAATTTCGAACTGCAAATAATATACCACGTTTCCTCTTAATTTGCAAAGGTCATTCGAAATTAAGTACCAGAATCCTGTTTAGTTACTTCTTTATTTATACTTAGAAAATGTGTCTATTAATTACTCGATCATAATAACAAAGTATATAGAAATAAATTAATATACAAAATAATTACATTATAATAAATAGTTACAATTAATTTTCACTTCCATCCCCTGTTGAATTGGGATTGCAAAGGGAGAAACCTTTCCTTCAGGGGGTCGCCTTTAAAAATTTTCCGGTAAGAAACTAAGAAATACAAAGGAACTTTTCCTATTTTCTGCTGACTCCTATGCCTGAACTGAGGTAGGTCATGAAGTTACTATTTGATAGTCGAATGATGGAATATTAACTTTTGCAAACACTGAATTTAACTGTTTCATGTGCTTCCAAGGGCCCCTTTTCTGCGTCTTATACGGAACTGCGTCACTGCACCATATAGGAAGAGGGCCCTCAAAAACATAAAAGAAGACTAATTCTATTATATTAAAATAAGAATTCATAGTAGTACAAACTCTAAAAATAAAAATGAAAAGCGAAAGGGAAAAAGATACTTTTAACTTTAAACATGTAAATGTAGTTCAGCAGGACATTTAAGGGCCCCCTAAACCTTCGGGCCCCTATGCAACGGCATTCCTTGCATACCCTTATTTACGCCACTGTGCAGAATACTCATTCAGATAAGCAGTAGTCATGCCTTGTCCGGAGTCGCACAGATGAATAAGTCAGTTTAAAAAGAAACATACAGACATTAAGACACTCATATCCGGCACTGAGGCAATCAATAAGATCTTTCGGTACTCTCTCTTTCTAAACGCAGTTTCCATGTAATAGCATGAGAAGAGAACTTTTACTCTTCGCTTTTCTTTCTTTCCGCTAGATTACTGAAGATACGCGTGACTTGTGAAATTCACTTCTTCGGTTAACTTAAAGCAGTGAAAGATCTACGAAGTTCTTCATATGAAAAGTATTTTACCTTTAAAAAGTTTATTATTTTTTAAATTTATTTATTTAAATCTTCATTTTCAGTGATTGTCATTTAGAGAGAACGTATTATCATAAGCTAAAAAAGGCCGTTTTGTTTCAGAAATTGAAACGAATCTATACCATAGGATTGCTTCACAAATTAATTAAACGTAATGTAAATGTAGCTTATGGAATGCTTACTGTAAAAAGAGATATAAAATCGCTTAAAATAAAATTCTTAGAGTAATTCTGAATGCATTCATGTCGATTTTAAGATAGAAATCATCCACAACTATACAATAAAAAGAAATAATGATGCCTTCAAAGCAACTGGTAAGTCAAAATCTTATGAAATCGTCAACTAATCTATTTACACTTTCAAAGAGACTTAGGATTATGTTTTACGATAGCAAGTTAGTAGTTGTTTTCTGTTAGTAGGTGATACTCCTGGTCTATGCATCTGCTTCTTGGCTATCGAGGTCTGTTCAAATTAGCTCAACTCATTGATGTGCATAAATTTTCGTCTTATCATGCCGATATTTTAGGTTTTATACATCTGTAATGACTTATTCTATTTTCTGTCGATAGCTGTATATCATAATAAAATGACTCCACACACATTACACAGTTTAAATACATTTATTTTCCATAGCGACACTCAGGCGCTAGATTCCACCTTACAGCGTAACATATAAATCGCAACTTCCAATGTACCACATAAATCAAGTTTCTCACAGAATACATTTCAGTGCCAATTCCGGCGGTGCATGCACCATTAGCCAACATTCCGCTCTGGCGCCAAGCATTTCTCAGCTAATACAAAACACTCCCGGCGTTGAAATTCACAATTTCAAAATCATTATTTAAATAAATGTAAATATAAAGGCACTACAATAAATTACTTCACAATAACAAATCACAATATTGAAAATTATACATTCAAATTATTACAACAAGTACCAGTTTATAATAGAAATAAACCATCATTCTACAGGAAGTATACATATATCTCGAACGTTTCATTTCAGCAAATGCTTATTAGGCAATCTTGCAGTTACTACTCTTATTTTGTTATCCCTACCATGAAAAACCTCAGCTATTCTCCCCACTAACCATTTGGTTGAAGGCAAATTTTCACCTTTTATTAATACAAGAGTTCCCAACTGAACGTCATCCTTTAAAAATTTCCACTTGTGACGTTCTTGTAAATTATTAAGATAATCACGTTTACATAATTTCCAAATTTTTTGTGTATACTTAGTGATTCTTTACCATTTAGAAAGTCTGTTCTCATTTATGTTGAATAAATCTGGCGCAGCTAGAGTTGTGATAGGTCTACCAACCAAAAAGTGACCTGGGGTCAAAGTTTCAAAATTATTGTAATCAGCTGAAATTGGAGTAAGAGGTCTTGAGTTCAATACTCCTTCAATTTCAGTTAAAACAGTTAAAAATTCTTCTAAAGTTAAACACTGATTACCAATAACTCTCTTCAAATAACTCTTAAATGATTTAACCCCGGCCTCCCAAATTCCGCCGAAATTTGGCAACTTTGGAGGAATAAATTTCCACTCTATACCTTCAGTGGTATAAAAACTCGCTAAATTCTCATCTGGACACTCAAACAATTTTTGCAATTTTTTGAGTTCTTTACTAGTGCCAATAAAGGTTTTAGAATTATCACTCATTATTCCAGTACATTTTCTCCTTCTAGAGAAAAAGTTTTAAGCTCGAAATAAAAGATTGGCTAGTTTGGTCTGTCACAAAGTCTAAGTGTATGGCTTTTGTACTCATACATACATATACTACGACATAAATTTTGTTCAAAACTCCCTTACGTTGATTCTTAAACTTTATTGCAAATGGGTCGCAGAAATCAACACCAGCTATGTTAAATTGGTATGATGGTGTGACACGCTCTTTGGGCAACTCGGCCATTATTTGTTGAACTGTGATGGGTTTGTTCTTAAAACATGTCACACATCTGTAGATGATCTTTCTACAATTATTTCTGCCATTGAGTGGCTAGAACCTTTGTCTTACCTGATGTAACAGTGATTGTGATCTTAAATGAAAGTACTTCAAATGAAAATGCTCTAAAAATAATAGTAGTTAAACGATGTTTACTAGGTAAAACTATAGGGTGTTTACTATTAGCGGGTAGGTCCGAATAGGACAATCGTCCGCCCACTCTAATTAGCCTCATGTTATCAAGAAACACATTCAGTGATGCTAATTTACTTTTGAGGTTTACACACTTACCTCTTTTTAATTGATTTATTTCTTCTAGAAATTCACTTTTTTGGGCCCCTAATAATATATGCACCTCAGCATCCTTTATCTCTTCTAAAGTAAGTACTCCGTACCTTCTTGCCTGAGGGTTCTTAAGGTTATGGATAAACCTGAAAATGTAACTTACAATACGAATAAGTTTAGTATAATTAGAAGACAAATTAAGAATATCATTAAAGAGGTTTGGTTCATTACATGCAATTAAAACTAAGTTAGAATCGTTATGCAGTTCATTGTCCTTTTTAAGTTCATTTGGACACACTTCTTCAACTACCTCAATTGATAAGTCGTGATGAGGAATCTCTGAGCATGTTAGAAAGTCACAGCATGACCACCATTTGGAACAGTTCACAAGAAAGTCAATTTGAACACCAGGCGTCATAACATCTGCTGGGTTCTCTTTTGTTGGACAATAGAACCACTCTGTCGGCTGTGTTAACTTCCTAATCTCGTTAACTATGTTGGCGATGAAAGATTTCCATTTGGTACTGGTACCTTTAATCCAGCATAGCACTATTTTGGCATCAGTCCAATAAAATATTCTCGAGGATTTCTTTTGATCGAGCAATTTTTTCACTCCAAAACCTAAACGGGCTGCTAGTAATGCACCAAGTAATTCAAGACGAGGTAACGTAATTCTTTTCACAGGTGCAACACGGCATTTTGATGCGACGAAACTCACAGAAATTTCTTCTTGCTTACGCAGTTTTACGTAGACAACAGTACCGTACGCCTCTTACTGGCATTTGAAAAGCAATGGATCTCTATGGAATCGGCTTCGGGATTCAAAATGAATCTTGGAACTGCAATTTTACTTAGATGATGACACTCACAGCACCACTTTGCCCACTCTTGACAGATATCTGTAGGTAGATCATCATCCCATGTCAATTTTCGAACCCAAAGTTCTTGTAGCAAGAATTTAAGTCTAACAGTAAATGGAGTTATTAATCCAAAGGGATCAAAAAACTTCCTGGCAGTTTTCAAGATGAATCGTTTCGTATTATGCTTATTCTTAAGGAATTCCATCAAACTGTCTGTGTCTACGCTCAGACTGTCTTCATTAGTATCCCAAGATATTCCCAAGATCTTAAGTGTCTCGTTTGAGTCATTGATTTTATGTGGATGGATCTCGAACTCTTCTTTTTCCCATTTTCTCATCAGCTCAGGATCATTGGATACCCATTTACGCAAGTTCATATTTGCTGCACTCCTAATTTGTTTAGCTTTACGCGATAAGCTTAGAGCCTCATCTATACTGTCCTGTCCAGTAATAAAATTGTAAAGTTGCGCGCTTCCAACCTGCACGCAACAAAGTGGTGACTGCCGAGAACTGGAAATAGACCAAAGTCTTGAGAAGGGTTTAAATCCCTTTTTATTCAACTTGAGAAATTACAAATGCGTGCTCTTGACGCTCACAAACTACGCCGACCCGGCGGTAAAATAAAAATAAGAAACTGAAAAGAGATAATAACAAGTGACTAACTACGAGGCTCTCTAAACGTAAGTAACCTCACCGCGTTCTAAAATACCGCTGATAATTCAGCAAACTCTGAATATTACGTTGACAGATTAACAAACTGCCGAGGCAAGCACACAGGCCGAAACGCGTGGTTCTTCAATTTCTAACTAGCCACCTCCACGCTCGTGAAGTAAGAAAGCACACCTTCGAACTCGTTTCCCTTCTATTTAACTCAGAATACTTCCGCTGATAATTTGAATCCTTGCGCGTTCTACTAAAATTTACATACTCTGGCATTGGCAATTCCAGGGGAAAGTAAGGCTTGACAGGAAAGATAGTTTAAACTTAAAATAAATGTTAGTTAAAATAAATATAAACCCTACAAAATCATCAACATAGACACAAGAATTCAATATTTCAAATACATCTGGCTGCTCATCTCGATATTTTCTAATGTGTTCTTTAATTGTTGCAGCCAACAAAAACGGACATGACTTAATCCAAAAATTTACGCGCTTGAATCTATATGTCGCTAGTTTTAGATCATGTAATTGTGTGTTTTCCACAAACAGGAATCGCACTGCGTCTTGATCCTTTTCTGCCAAAGCAATCTGTAAAAATGCTTTCTCTACATCCGCTGAAATTGCAATTTTATTTAATAGGAAATTAATTAGCAGATGGAACATATTAGGATTTAAATTTGTTCCTGACCATAGACAATCGTTCAGTGATAGCTGCCCGAACTCATGTGAGCTTGCCATCAAACACCATTCTAGTCTTCGTTGAAGCACTGGTTTCTCTAAATACAGGTTGGTGTGGTAGGTAAAACACTGGTTTACCGATAGGTATATTTCCATCTGACAATAAGGATCATCTTTAATTCCTAATGATTCTAGTTCGAAAAACATTTTCAATTCACTCTCTGAATTATCATTTATTAACCCGCAATACGATAAATTATTTCTCCGTGAATCATTTACATTTCCACTAACTATACTATATCCAAACACACTATTTTGTAATATCAAGCCTGTATTAGGAACTTAGATTTTACCAGCTCGTAACATATCATAAAAAACTTCCGCGCCGAGCAACAGGTTTACTCTGGTATATAAAATTCCGGATCCGCTAAATTCACCTTCTCAGGAGCCACAAGGTTACTAACATCGATAAACTTTGCGGGAGTTAAACCTGCTATTTTTGGAATTACCAAAACCTCTAGTTTCCTTTTATACGTTTGTTCCCGATTACAGATAAGGACAACTGCTTTTCTTTTTATCGTAGTTGAAATACCTGATATACTGCAAACCGAAATATTTGTCTTTTCCCTTTTTAAATTAAGTATATCCGCTAATTCAATGGTACAAAAACAAGAAACACTTCCACTATCACATAACGCTTTCACCTTAATTAAAGTTCCATCATTAGTCTCAATGAATACAAATACAGTAGATAAAATCACGTTTTTCCCACTATTAGTACCCGTATCTGCTGTAAAGGTTTCGTTTTGAGTTTTAGCTTGAAATGCAAGTGCGTGTACATTTAACGCATTGCTGTTTTGATCACCCAACTCCTGATCTGAAGTGTCAGCTCTTTCTACTGTGGAGTCAACGGAATTATTTTCGTTTTGATAACACAAGAGAAAGCTATGTTTTTCTTACACTTCTTGCACAAGTAATTAGAACGGCAATTTCTCACACTGTGCAAATTAAAACAACAAAAACATAAATTCTGTTTTTTCACAAATTCTACCCTTTCTTTTACAATTAATTTCTGAAATTTAGGACAATTAAAAAGCTTGTGATTGCTCAAATTACATAACCTACACGAATTCTGGATTTGTTTTTCATTTGCGTTAGAAACGACAGCGGTAACTCTATGTGTAATCTTTTTTGTGTTAGTCACACTATTTGAAGCGTTGAGAGTTCTTGCATGATCTTTAAGAAATTCTATAAGATCTGTTAAATTAGGCAAATTCTCTTTCTCTAATTTTCTTTCCCACCATATTTTGGTGTTAGGATCTAATTTTTGCCCTAAAATGTATGCAAACACATTGGAAGAAAAACCGTTAACACTCTGATTTAAAACTTCTAATGATCTCACGCATTCATTTGTAATGTCAATTAAGTTTAATATTGCTGACGCAGACTCATTTTGCATAGGATGCATATTCATAAATCGTCTCAGATGAGCATACACTTGTTCGCGGTGATTAGAGAACCTTTCTTCTAGTAATGAAAAGGCTAATTTATAATTAGAGTCAACTATGGATACTGACTGCACAATACGATAAGCATCACCTCTTAGCGCAGATTTTAAGTACTGTAATTTGACTGCATCTGTTAAATTAGGATTTGAATCAACACTGGCTAAAAAGATATCTTTAAATGAAAGCCACTCATGTAAGTTACCCGAAAACGTTGGAAAATTAATTTTGGGTAATTTAACGTTGTTCTCAGCATTCGTGCAAACCGAAGGCTCCGATTTAATTTCTTTGGAAAGTTTAGCTAATTTACAATTTAATTCGACTTCTACATCTAAGAGAATATCGTCAATCTCTTCTTTCTCTTTTACATAAGCATCAATACTTTCTTTCGTACATAACCCGAACAAAGAATCGAAATTAGAATTTATTTCTGTCTCAAACACTTTAAATTTATTCTTTAGTACTTCCAAGTCAATTCCTTGGATATTTTCGTCCTCAACTTTTTGTTTTAACTTTGTTAACTGTGTTTTCATTGTACGCTTTTTCGCTAATATTTCCTTTAGTGACATTTTAATTAGCAAAAGTCAATAAACAAATAAAGAGCTTCAAAAAGGTACAATGAGCTTCAAAAAGGATGAGGGTACTTACCCTTTTGTTTCTACAGAACTTCAATCTTGAAGTATCCTATATAATTCTTCATTTCACAAACCGAAAGTAATATCACAGTCTCAAAACTTCATTAGCTGTTCCGGCTCTGATCGGCTACAAAACTTGTAATGACTTATTCTATTTCCTGTCGATAGCTGTATATCATAATAAAATAACTCCACACACATTACACAGTTTAAATACATTTATTTTCCATAGCGACACTCAGGCGCTAGGTTCCACCTTACAGCGTAACATATAAATCGCAACTTCCAATGTACCACATAAATCAAGTTTCTCACAGAATATATTTCAGTGCCAATTCCAGCGGCGCATGCGCCATTAGCCAACATTCCGCTCTGGCGCCAAGCATTTCTCAGCTAATACAAAACAACATTCTCACTTTTTTATTGTCTCCCGAAGAAAAAAAGACCCACTTTTATAGCCATTGAAGAATTAGGCACTTGCGCAGGAAAATAATTTAACTTGAATGAAAAAAGGTGCTACTTACTTGGAGATTATTATACCTTTCAAATGTACAAATTAAGCAATTTTGTGTAAGTTTTAGTTTGGAGGATTTTAAATATTTTTCATGTTTATGTAAGCTATACTGTCCCATATCTAGCAGGCAAAGAATAATGACAGAGGAAAGAATATTGTTACGAAATGTACAGGCGTGGTAAGATGGCTTCCCCGAAAAGCAGTTTTAGGGTTGCCAATAAATGGCAAGGGAAGTAGAATTGCTACATTTGGCGAAAAATCGCCAATTTGGCGACATTTGGCGACAAAATCGGCGATATGACATGAACGGATGGAGAACCTTCTGGAACGAATTCTTACCGGTTTAGCCCAGAATGTTCTTGAACACAAACCAAAAGCTATATAAACCCTGCTAGTCCGCAGTCAGTTAGTGTGTGTGCCTCGTCGAGAGTGCAAGATAGTTAGTATCGAGTTAGTCAGTCCCTGCGGAGTCGATTGAAATGACAGCCGGGCAGCGAGTGCCGAGTGGGTCGTCGATTGCATCGAAAGAGTTTCTTCGTATATCACGGTTAGTGCATCGTCGAGAGAGCGTGTTGAAATCCGGGAACGACTGAACCGGAGAGTCGGGAGCTGTGCTCTGTGTGTCGTCGAGTGCATCGCGAGTTGTAGCGTGGAGAGTCTCGAGAGTACGTGGAGTTTCGAGAACGACCAAGCAGAGTCGGGAGCTGTACTCTGGCGTTTTGAAGTGAAGCTGTCTCCACCGTTATTGCCTGACAGGGTGAAGGCTGTGTCGCTGATTGTTCCAGCGAGTGTATAGTAGATCTTCGACGACTATAAAAGTGTTTTGGAGCTGTTCTGATCGATATTGATAAATAAAGTGTGTTTGGATACTTTATCAGGTATCGTCGTTATTGACTCCAAATCTACGAGCCACGTACGAACGTGAAGGAAGAAAATAACGTAACAACTGGTGTCAGAAAAAAAGAAAAACTCAACAATATTTTATGTATACTGTGTTTGCTCGCGTAATAATCGCAGCCCCGTTTTGAAGCAGTAAAAAATCGTCAAAAGGGTACAATATTGTGTTGTAGATTTCTCCTCATAATATTCGCACCTAGACTTTCACAATGAAAAATTGGCAAAAATAATGCGACTATTACGCGAGTAAACACGGTATATGAGAAATGTATCTGACAATGAGCATTCACATTTCTGCTGTTTGGCAATTTTGAAATGAAGTATTTTTGAATTAAGTTTGTAAAGACTATGAGGTACGCGTGAGTAATGCGTACCTGCAAAAGTATAGATAACCTTACCTAGAAAAATAGCAATCTTAATTGAGATAGGCATTTAGCATTAAGAATGAGATTTAATAAAGAGAAATAATATAAATACATAATAATGGCTTAAGGAAGCGTATAGTCCCCACACAGATGGGCGTTACATATCACGTGGAAGGCACAAGATGAGTTGTTTCACAGACACGCACACACACAGACTGAAGTCGTTACCCAGAACTGACGGGGAAAATTCTTCTCTTCTCGTCACAAGCGTCTAGCCCCTCAGATGCTAGTTTCCTCCTGATTCCTCCCTGATCGTTTGCGCAGATTCACGCGCAGCGTGTTTACTCCAAGGAGCTGGGTGTGGTCAAAGCCGATTTTTTTAAAACGCCACGCGTTTAAAACGTTACGAACTTGGTGCGCATTACTGAATGTAAATCAATTAATTTTATTAGTTTTTCTGAAATAGTTCTCTTTTTAATTGGTATATATATATTTATTTGTTCAGTTGTTTTATTATAAATCTATACATAAAGGAAGAATTCCTGATTTATTCATTTATTCACCTACAGATCATCGCCCGAAGCTATTAGAAATACAGATATCAAAACTTAGGAGCTTATTACTTTTGTATCAAAGATGTCATTTAAGAAGCGATTTTTTAAGATTCGGCGTGCAAAACATGTTTTTATGTTTTTTCATATAAGGAAGAAACAGATGTACATAAGATTCTTGCTTTTGTAGTGGCCCAGTTATTGCATGAGAAATAATTATTTTTTATTTCATATATTTGTTCATGTGTTTAATTATTTTATAAAATTAACTTTAATATTTTGTTAATATTCATATTTATATTTCTTTTATGCTGAATGGCAATAAGTAGTTCATATTTATATTTAAATTTCTTTATGCTGAATGGCAACTAGTTCTAGTTCTGATTCTTGATTGCGGGGTTTTGGTTTCAAAACGTTGCTCGTAGCGTCGCATTTCGATAGCTGGAAAATAAAATGCAATAACTTAGCTATTTGTTTATAATTCATGCTGTTACTAGTCATAAATTAATTTTAAACATTAGTAGCCAAGGCTACATCGTGGTGACCCTGATTAATTTTCGAAATGTCAACAAATGACTCTTCTGAAACTGCTATGAAAGATACGATACAGTCACCGGAGCTTCATAAGGTGAGTGTAAAAATACCTCCTTTTTGGACTGATAAACCGGAAATATGGTTTTTTCAAGTTGAAGCTCAGTTCAAAATTAGTAATATCGTTTCAGAAGAAACGAAATTTAATTATTTAGTTTCACAGCTTGAACCTAAGTTCGTCGAAAATATTTGGGACATTGTAACGAACGATAGTGCCACAAAATATTCGGTTGCTAAAATTAGGTTATTACATTTATTCAAAGAAAGTGAAAATGTACGAATTAAACGTTTGATTACTGGTATCGAACTTGGAGACATGAAACCAAGCCAACTTTTGCAGAAGTTGAGATCAGTTGCTACTACAGATGTGTCTGAAAATCTAATCAAAACTTTATGGCTGGAGAAGCTACCTGACTCCATAAAAAATATATTATTAGTCAGTGATGAAGATGTAACCAAGTTAGCGTCTATGGCAGATAAAATTAGTGATATGAATCGGAAACCAGAAGTATTTAGTACTAATGCTCCTTCCGTTCCCGCAAATGATTTGTTGCAAAGAATTACCTTTCTTGAACAAAAAATTGATCAAATAACCATTCGCTCAAGACGCAGGGACTCGGATTTACGTAATTCACGTTCACGATCTCGAAGCCGATCTCGTAAACGATATGACCCTACTGGCAAATTTTGTTTTTATCACTTTCGTTTTGGAGCAAAATGCATTCCAGAGAAATGCAAACCTCCGTGTGCTTGGGTAAAAAACGATTCCAAAAACCAGGAAAACTCTAATCTGCAGTAGGTTCAGCGGCAAACGCTGCTGCAGAAAATATGAAGGATTGTCGCAAATTTCGTTTATTCGTTCGTGACCGAAGATCAAATTTGCACTTTCTTATTGATAGCGGAGCTGACGTAAGCATAATTCCTGCTACTTCACAGAATAAATGTAAAACTGAATATAAACTGTATGCAGCTAATGGCACACATATTTCCACTTATGGCATAAAAACGCTAACTCTTGATTTGGGATTACGTCGTGATTTTCAGTTTCCATTCATAATTGCTAATGTCACAAAAGGTATTTTAGGAGCTGACTTTCTTCACAAATATAAATTGCTTATCGATATAAATAAGAAAAAATTAATTGATGGCGTAACACAGCTTTGTGTCCAGTGTGATGTCGCTGCTATTTCCAGTGATTACTCAGTAACCATATTAAATAAATCCATAAAAATTTTCGATTTACTGGCGAAATATCCCGAAATTTCTAAACCTAACCTTTTTCCTACACAAATTAAACATGGTGTTACACATTTTATTACGACTGATGGTCAACCCGTTTATTCAAAGGCACGACAGCTCGATCCAAAACGCTTAGCTATAGCTAAGGAGGAATTTAAATTTATGCTTGACAATGGAATAATTCGTCCATCAAACTCCCAGTGGTCAAGCCCCTTGCACCTTGTTACGAAAAAGGATGGTTCATATCGTCCTTGCGGAGACTACCGACGATTGAATGCGCAGACGATACCTGATCGATACCCAATTCCTCGCATTGAAGATTTTCATCATATTTTAAGAGGTACAAATATTTTTTCTAAAATTGATTTATTCAAAGCTTATTTTCAAATTCCCATTGCAGAAGAAGACAAATGTAAAACGGCTATCATCACTCCTTTCGGTTTATACGAATTTAATGTAATGAGTTTCGGTTTAAAAAATGCTCCTGCAACGTTCCAAAGATTTATTCATGAAGTCTTTAGAGGATTAGAATTCGTTTTTCCCTATTTAGACGATATACTCATTGCATCCAGTACCCATGAAGAACACGAAAATCACCTTACATTAGTTTTCGAAAGATTACATACATTTGGGTTAAGAATTAATGTTTCAAAATCTATCTTTGCTGTTCCCCAAATCGAGTTTCTAGGCTACCTAATTACACCTAAGGGTTCCCGTCCTTTGCCAGAAAGAGTTCAAGCTATTACTAACTACAAACGACCAGAAACAATTCATGAACTTAGAACGTTTCTTGGAATACTTAACTTTTATCGTCGTTATATAAAGGATGCAGCGAAGAATCAAGCATTGTTACATGCGTATCTCAAGGGAGCTAAAAAGAGGGACAAACGTAAAATCGAATGGACTGAAGAAGCTGAAAAACAGTTTGAAACGTGCAAGAATGACCTGGTGAACACGGCACTGTTGTCTTTTCCCAATTCTGAATTACCTCTGGCGTTATTTACAGATGCTTCAGATACGGCGATTGGCTCAGTGTTGCAACAATATGAAAACTCCTCGTGGAAGCCAAAAGCATTTTTTCTAAAAAATTAAGTGATACTCAGCAAAAATATAGCACCTATGATAGGGAACTATTAAGCATATATCTTTCAGTTAGACACTTTAAGCATTATCTAGAAGGAAGAAGAAGAAGAAGATTAGGGCATTCCCCGTATCTAGAACTCAATCTCATTCCGGGTCCACTCCCCCTTTGGGCACGTCGTGGTGGTTCAACCTCCACTATTACCCTCCAGGAGAGCAGCGCACCACCTGGGGACGCACCCCAGGCAGCACCGGTCGTCTAATGCTTCTACCAGTCGCTTGGGCGAGCCCGTCGCAGCGGGACATTACCCAGCGACCCCGGGGAAGAACCCCGGGTTACTAGTACCACGCCGCGCTAGGACGTGCCAGACTCCGGGGCCGGCCAATAGGTGACCTTTCCCAGAGCCTTCAGAACCACCAAGTTCATAAATTTTATACCCCCGTGGCCGAGACTGCCTAGGTACAGATCCTAACCAGTAGCTTCGCAGAGTTCTCTACGTCGACCCCCGGGGGGGAATTATCTAGAAGGAAGAGTATTTACAATTTATACAGATCACAAGCCCTTAATATTCGCCTTTCGTCAAAAACTTGACAAAGCAACACCTAGACAGGCTCGCCAACTTCAATACATCTCCCAGTTTTCGACTGATATCAAATATGTAAAAGGTGAGAATAATATTGTGGCGGATACATTATCTAGAGTTAATGAAATTCCATCGATAGATTATGATAAAATAGCTGATGAACAAACTCAAGATGAAGAACTGAAGAGTTTGCAAACCACTACTTCCTTGAATTTCAAGCAATGTTCTCTACCTTCGGGGAAATATTTGTGGTGTGATACATCAACTAAACATATTCGGCCATATATTCCTCAGGCTTTCAGAAAACACGTCTTTCAACGAATTCATGGTTTATCTCATCCAGGAATAAAATCGACTATGAAATTAATGACATCAAAATTCATTTGGCCTAACACAAAAAAAGATGTACAGTTGTGGACAAGAACCTGCATTCCTTGCCAAAAAGCTAAAATCAGTCGGCATACCAAAACAAAATTAGGTGAGTTTGAAGTACCACCAGGAAGATTTTCTGTCATCCATATCGATCTCATAGGACCACTTCCACCATCTAAAGCAAATATTTATTGTCTTACTTGCATAGATAGATTTTCGAATTGGATGGAAGCAATTCCTTTAAAAAATATTTCCGCTGAGAACGTCGCAAGAGCCTTTTATAGCAACTGGATTGCGCGTTTCGGAACGCCAAGTAAACTCATTAGTGATCGTGGATCCCAATTTAAAAGTGATACATTACGAGCTTTGTCCAAAATCTGTGGCATCAATTTACAACACACTACTGCCTACCACCCCTCGTGTAATGCCAAAGTTGAGCGCCTTCATCGAACATTAAAAACAGCATTAAAAGCCCACAACAACATATCTTGGACGGACACGTTACCAACAGTACTTTTGGGTTTGCGTACTGCTATTCAAGAAGATACCAATCATTCTATTGCACAAGTAGTTTATGGCCAGAGTCTCAGACTTCCTGGAGAGTTTTTCAGCGAACCAAGTATTCAGACAGCATCGGAGACTTTTGCTAATAAACTTCAGAAACAGATGGAAGTTGTTGGACCAAGACTAATTCGTAAAAATTCATCTGAACAGATATTTGTACATAAAGACTTAAAAACTTGTTCTCATATGTGTTTCAGCGAATAGATCGGGTAAAAAAACCTTTGGAACCTCCTTATGAAGGACCATTTCCTGTTATTGATCGCAAGGACAAATATTTTACTATTAGCATAAAAGGAAAACATGTTAATGTATCCCTGGATCGCTTGAAACCAGCATATATTTTAGCTGAGGAAAATTCTCAGTTGATACAACCTGACTACACTAATTTGCAGAGACCGGACTCAAATTCGGATGTGAATCAAAAACATTCTCGCACAGGCAGAACTATACGTTTACCTGTTAGATTCAAGGACTGACTAAATTATTTTGATAGTCGTTAACACTGCAATACTAGTTACTACCTATTTCTCCATCTTCGTAACGTAACTTAGTTACTGGTGGGGGAGTAGTGTAGTGGCCCAGTTATTGCATGAAAAACAATTATTTTTTATTTCATATATTTGTTCATGTGTTTAATTATTTTATAAAATTAACTTTAATATTTTGTTGATATTCATATTTATATTTCTTTTATGCTGAATGGCAATAAGTAGTTCATATTTATATTTAAATTTCTTTATGCTGAATGGCAACTAGTTCTAGTTCTGATTCTTGATTGCGGGGTTTTGGTTTCAAAACGTTGCTCGTAGCGTCGCATTTCGATAGCTGGAAAATAAAATGCAATAACTTAGCTATTTGTTTATAATTCATGCTGTTACTAGTCATAAATTAATTTTAAACATTAGTAGCTACTAATTACATTTTAAATTAGCTACTAATTACATTAGCTACTAATACATTACATTAGCTACTAATACATTTTAAAGTGTAGCCTTGGCTAGCCAAGGCTACACTTTAAAATGTATGGAATATGAATACCTAAAAACCAATTTCAAATGTTTTCAAAATTCGGCCTCGAAGGGGGGGGGACGTGTTCTTCACATATTCCTTCATACCTCAGATATCCATAAGACACACTTATGAATTATTGCTGTAAAATGTAAGGAATACAAATAAATGCTGACATCAACATGTGTGGGGAGGGGGACTGATTGGCATAAAATACAAGTTTACATAATGTACAAGTAAGCCTTATTAAAGGTGCACACCAGATATGTAAAGCTAGTTAGTATTAAAAAAACTTAAGGTTTCTATTATTTAATGTGGTTGATCTTTACAATATGGTAACTGGTAGTTTGGCGACATTTTGAGGCGATAAAGGTTACTACCTGGGACTTTGGTAATAATGTGAGCAGTACTCAGTTCCGATTACGCATTATTTTGCGTGAGAGAAATGAGAGATCATGGGATATGTCATGTGATATTAATGGACGAATTACGGTTCTTTAATCGGAAAAGGGGGGAAACCGGGAAAAAATCTGGAAATTTTGTATTTAGCTTTATTCTGTGTTGTGTGAAACAGTGTTGGTTAACTTTTGGATCCCATGGCCCTAACTAAAGTGAATTCGAAATGGGTATTTAGGCATTGTGATAAAGAGAAGTTTGCTTTTTATTTAACGGAGGAAGTATGGAGGAAAAATTCGCAGAAAAAATCTTTCAATAATTTTATTCAATGAATTAGAAAAGTGTATCCGCCACGTAATCAAGATTCTGAAGAAGATTAGGTAAGTTAGTATTTTTAATTATTTGAGGATATTATTTTTATGCATTGTTCTAAAGGTAAGGTGGAAAGGAATTTGGTATTATTGGGAAAATTGTTATTAGCAATGATTTAGTTTAAAGTAATTAGGATTGTAAGGTAATTTTTATTAATTTAATGTATGTGCTCATTTATATTTTAAGTAGTGTTTTTGAATTTAATTATATTTTAATGAAATGATAGTTATTTTGTGAATTTTATGTTTGTAGGAATTTGGTATACGTTTTAGTTGAAGTAAACGTGCATGGAAATAATTTAAATATCTGACACTAAATATTTGTAATGGTTGCGGTATGAATTCGTTGGTGACGTTTATAATATAATAGATGATTTAGAGGTAAAAGTTTTTGGATATTTTATTTATTTTATATGTGGAAATGTTCATATTTGGAAAGGGTAAATACTTTTTCGCGATCAGGTAATTTCATATATGTTCTTTTTACCGGGTTTAAAGATTGAGAAAATTGTCATGTATTTTCGTGAAATTTTTCTTATTTATGAGAAAAAAGCAGTGTACATGGATATAGTGAAGAGTGTGCGCAATGCCATTTTTGTGCAATTCTGGGATGTTTTTTTAAGTAAAAATAAGTCGGCGTGTACATGGTTTATGTGTATGTGTTATTTTGAAAAATGCGTAAGGAGAATGGTATTGTGCAGTTTTTCCTAATTTTGCAGTGAATATTTGTCATGACTAAGCAGTTTTGTTTGATAAAATTTCTAGCATAAGTGTAATTCGGCTAGTAGATTGTTGGAAGAAGTGTTCAGTAGATAAAAAGAAAAGAAACATGTCTTTACTTCGTGAAGACAAAATGGCGGCGGGGAAAAAAAATAGAGGGTTGCTGTAGGAGAGTTGGTTGCCAAATTTTCGCCAAAAAATCGCCAAGTTACCATAATGTAAAGATCAACCTTTAATGTTATTAATAATTAAAACCCCAAAATAAAAATGTAGCAGTATGTGGCAATTCACAAAACTGTTATGAGTTTGTTACCATGTTCAATTAGTTTTAAACAATTTTACACATAATAAAATGGCCAGTGCACAACATGTGAATGAACATTGTGTTGAATAATTAGAAAATAAAAAACTTGACAAATATTAAATAGCAAGTATTGAATAGTAGAAAATATTGCTTACTGTTCAAATATGGGATTGACTCAGTTTCACCAAAATATATTTATCTACATTAAAATGTTTGGTAATAATCTATTGACTGAACAGTATAAAAGTCAATGAATGATTGATTGTATGGACAATATTTGGTATTGTTGGACTTGGGGGGGGGAGGAAGACAGTAATACAAGGAGGATGAACAAAAATAGACTTATTCATTAATCACAGAATATATCAGCCTATCACGAGGACCTGAGAAAAAGGTTCAAAACCCTGTTCTGACCTTCATCTGTTCCTGATCATTTTAAGGATTAGAGTTGGAATTATCTTATTATTAAAGAGAAGTTCTAAAGAATGAGAAAGAGATTGTATTATATAAATAAGAAAAAAATATCATCTGACACATATAAAACACTTACAGGCAGTTGAAAGATGTTTTAGATGATAAAAATGAACAAAAGGAATTGTGAATAGGTACTAATGACTATTGTTAAAATATATATTTTTCACTAGATGTGTTAAGTTTCTTCAGTGGAATTATGTGTAAAATTTTTGTGATCCAAAATAATTTTTAGAATTGTATTATTGTCTTCATTCTGTGAAGTTATTGTAGAAGTTTTTGTCAGTTTCCTTTTCGTTTTGTATTTGAGAATATTTTGGGTATTATATTTTTATTAGGTGGAATATCTTTATTAGAAGTTGGGAAACGTATTTTGGGTAGAGTAGACTTTAAGGTACCCCTTGTATTATGGCGAAGTTGTTGTTTGATTTATTGCCAAGTTGTTGTTTCATTTATGGTAGCCTGAATAGTTGAATGTTATGGAAACCCTATTGTGACGTAATCGGGTGCATGCATGATTCTGGGAAATTTTTAATCATAGGATGTTTTGTAAGCGTTTTTGTGGTGTGTGTTTAGACGGTAGAATGGCCAAATGTAGTAAGATTAATTTGAAGTTTCTGTACGATTTGGAGCGAAAGGGGAAAAGAGCTTTAATTGACTGGTGTGTAAATGAAGGTTTACTTAGTAGCCATTATAAGTGTCCTGTATGTACAGGGTGATCAGCGAATAAGCCCTGATTTCAAAATTAAATATCTCTACAACAAAAATCGATAGAATTATGTGGTAAACTGTACATTTATTAGCAAAACTGTAAAAATACTGTACGAAAGTTTAGAAAATTTAGTTACGAAAATCGTTAACAGATGGCGCTCTGCACTGAAAATTCTGAAAGGAGTCAAAAAATAATTAAAAAAATAAAGCAGCCCTTGCAATCAAAATACAATTTTTTCAAAATGTTCACCATTCGAAACAATGATGTGGATTCGAAATAATGAGGTGGCGTAAATGAACAATAAAATTTGACATCACGTCTTGCAATGTCTCGACGGAAATAGAATAACATGCAACACTAATGAACGATTCAAGCTCATCTAGAGTAGCAGGATTGTTTCGATAGACAGCGTCTTTCAATGCGCCCCACAGAAAGAAGTCACATGGACTCAGATCAGGAGAATATGGAGGCCAAGCTATTCCTGTGTCAGTAAATTGAGGATAATCTAACGCAATTACTCTATTCTCAAAGTATTCATGAAGAAAGTGAAAAACTTTATTTGTTCGATGTGGTCGAGCCCCATCTTGCAGGAACCAATCAAAACCTGGTCGACCCTCCAACACTAGTTGAGTGCTGACAAATTGTTCTAAAATTGTAACGTAATGTTCAGTAGTTATCGTTTCTCATACGAAAAAGGGTCCGATAATGCCTCTGGCGCATACCGCAGCCCATGTTATAACTTTAGGCGAATGCAGTGCTTTTTCTTCACACAAATGAGGATTTTCAGTACACGAAAAGCTCCAGTTTTGTTTATTAACGATTCCTTTCAAATGAAAATGTGCTTCATCTGTGAACCAGATGCAGCTCCCATCAAATCTGTCGTTGTCGATCATTGTTAGAATCTGATTCGCAAAGTCAACCCTTTGTTGCACAGCTTTCATGGGTATGGCCTGATGACTTTGGATTTTGTATGGAAACAGCCGTAGGCTATTTTTAAATATTTTTTTGTGTGCTTGTTCAAACCTGTCTCTGATGCTTTTCCTAGGATTTTGCTGAACAAATCCAGAAGTTTTGGTTGCATTTTCAGGAGTGACTATAGTTTGCTTTCCCTTTCGATCATCAGCCATGCTGCCAGTCCATTCGAATTTCGTGAAGAGCATGAGAATGGTTTTCGCATCGGGTCCAACTGGAACATTGAATCGGTTTTGAAATCTGCGACGTGTTGCCATAGGACTGTGTTGTAATCGGCGAAATTCCAGAACCAAAATACACATTGTTCAATGAAATACATTATTTCACTTTCTACGCTAGCCTCTTTTCACTAGCCAACAGTTGTACTGATCACTTTCGACTCCGAAGCACATTTTAAAGACTATTGTTAGGTCATTGCAATTACAGTGCCATCTGTTAGCGATTTTCATAACTAAATTTTATAAACTTTTGTACACCATTTTTACAGTTTTTCTAATAAACGTACAGTTTACCGCATAATTCTATCGATCTTTGTTGTAGAGATATTTAATTTTGAAATCAGGGCTTATTCGCTGATCACCCTGTAGGAAGGATATGCGTCTAGTCGAACGTAAACACTGCTTAGATGGATGTGAATGAGTTTGTAGGAAGAAAGGTTCAGATGGTCACTATGTGAAGCGTTTGATCAGAAAGAGTACTTGGTTTGAAAAAAGTCATTTGAGTATGATTGATATTTTGATTTTTACGTGGCTCTGGGTGTACGAAACGAATTCGAAAATCATGGTAAGTGAATATTTGCTTTTGGTAGTGCTTAAATGTATAACATGTTTTTCCTTTTTTATGTTATTTTATTGTTTGGTTTAAAATGTATTTTATTGAGATTATGTCTTTTTTGTTTGCCTATATTGTAGAATTTGGTACTCCTTTGACTTTTTAAGTGAAAATATATCGATGTGTACATGGACAAAGTAAAGGGAGAGCGCAATGCAAGCTTGTGCAATTCTGGGATTTTTTATTAAGTGAAAATAGGTCGATGTGTACATGGATAAAGTTAAAAGAATGCGAAATGCCATTTTTGTGCAATTCGGGGAATTTTTTTTAAGTGAAAATAGGTCGACGTGTATATGGATAAAGTCAAAGGAGTGGAGTGCGCAATGCCATTTTTATGCAATTCAGGGATTTTTTTTTTAAGTGAAAATAAGTCGATGTGTACATGGATACCGAGTTTGTACAATTGTTTGTCTTGTTATTTTTGGCAAAAACCGCCGCTTCACAAGTCAAAATTAACGAGTCAAAGAATTGCACAAAATCGGTATCCATGTACCAGCAAAAATCGCCGACGGGCACCCTAAAATATACTTTTACCTGTATTCTTGTGCATTTAACATATCATATATTATCTAGTTGTACTGGTGCTGATTTTAGAATCCTGTCTAACACATCACATTGTTTGTCAGATTTTAATGAATCTACTTATTCTAAACATGTTTGATTTAGTTCATTCTTTGTGTTCCAGTGAGAGGGTCTGTGATTTTTTTTTTGGTTACTTAATTCAAAATTCATTTTTATCATCTATAATAAGTGGATAATTCATTATGTATTGTAGTTGTAGTATAAGTAGCAGTATTTCTAGTGTGCTGATGTCAGTAATGTATTTAACAAGTAGCAGTATTTCTAGTGTGCTTGCACATAGTCTACATAACTTATAAGGTATTATTCCCGCCTTCTTGGAGTGGTGATCTGCACACTGGGCGCATATTCCAGAGGTCCGCAGTTCGAATCCCGGCGAAGGCATTGCTAATTTTTCATACTCTCTTGCTTCCAATGTAAAATTCTAATGTCTGTACAGTGGCGCCCGAACTGAAAGGGTGTTAGATGATTGTTCTCCACACCCAGGATTTGGCGATTAGGTCCCCTAAAAACCTTAGTCGCCCTTTAAAAGGAGGAGTATATAAAGTATTTCTCCCACCTTCTCGGCATGGCTTCCTGATGTGATGTGTATCCAGAGGTCCGTGGTTTGATTCCTGGCAAAGGCATTGCATATTTTTCATCTTGCCTGCTTCCAAAAAAATACCTAATGTCTCTACAAACTGATGAATCAATACAGCTGCATAAGTAGTAACCGCAGGTAACCGGTAGGCGGAAGTGACGTCACAGAAAAGGGGCGTGGTCGCCGCCATCTTGAATCACGTGACAACCGGAAATGACGTAGATGGAATGACATCCTCAAAGTTTCGTTTTGATTCTGTGGCAACGATTTTATGTCTCAAAGTTTTTATTTTTTGTGGCATTGAATATATATTTTTAGGCTTTCTGGCAACGAACTCTTGAACCACGTGTTTGGAATGACATCACTTTTAATTTATTATTTTTAATTATTTGACATGTGATTAATATTATTTTGTTATTTGATTAATTTTTAATACGTCATTAATTTTAACTTTTTAATTATTAACTATTATTTTTAACTATTTAGTACACCATTATTTTTACTTATTACCTTTAATGAATTTTTGTGGAAATTAATATTATTTTCCCTGAATTTTAAAAGTACCTCCACCGCTGGGATTCGAACTCGCTATCTCTGGGATGGGAGTCTAGCGCTTTACCGCTCGGCTACCCTGTCCTCTTATCAGACTTGTTATTTGAAACTCTCTTTGTCCCTTTGAGATTTTGCACCATTGATGACATAAGGCTGAAAGTCTGCGCATGCGCTTTGACATGAAAACCGCGTCACACGTTTGTTTTTACACGACGGCAAGGATTTCTTTTGGCTTCTTAATCATTACTTTATTCATTGCTGTTTTAAATGTAAGATTTTCCCACGGTTTAATTTTTTTTTATTATTAAGATATTTTTAATTGTTTTCAATTTTCATCTCATTCTTACTTAAGTTATTAGTTAATTTATTAGTTTTTATTTTATTTTTTTCCCTTTCCCAAACATAAATTTTATTTTTAACTTCAACAAAAGTGAATTTAAATTTTCTTTTTACTTTTTATCTTGAAAAGTTTTTTTTTTTATATTTAATTTTCTTTTTGGTTTTACAAAAGTAATATTTATTTTTATGAATTGAATTTTTCCTTTTCACTTTTTTATTTTGCAAAAGTTTTTTTTTTTTCCAAAATTTTTTCCTTTTTGTATTTTTACTTTATTTTAATTTTTTGTTTAACTTTCTTTTTGGTTTTACAAAAGTAATATTTTTATTTACGAATTTAATTTTTCTTTTTCACTTTTTTATTTTGCAAATTTTTTTTTTCCCAAAATTTATTCCTTTTCGTATTTTTACTTTACTTTATTTTAATTTTTTGTTTAAACTTTTTTTTGGTTTTACAAAAGAAATATTTATTTTTCCAAATTAATTTTTTTTACAAAAGTAATATTTAGTTTCATAATTTTAATTTTTTTGAGTTTTTTGTTTATACAAATGTTTTTTTGTTACATTTTTATTTTACCCTTAACTTTTTTCCCTTGTTTTAAATACAATACGATGTTACATTTCCATTTCTCCAAAAGTAAACTTACCTACATTTCTGTGTCTTTGAAATTTTAAGCTGGAATTTACATGCATATAACTTCACTAGATAATATTTTCTGTAACATTAAGCCAATATACACAATGCTCTTTCTATATAGTTTAACTGGAATACTACATTTCTTACTTTTTTTACTACTAAGTTGGAGATACTCAGAACTTTTCCTTCTAATGCATTGTACTAACTATTAATGCCTGTATTAACTATTTTGGCCAACTATACAAAACTTTGTTGATTCCCTTTTACACGTCTTACTTTTATTCAAAGGATTCACCAAACTATGTCTGACAAATGTAATTTTTACACTTTCCATTTACACATTTACCCTTATATTTAACTTATAAAACATATTCATGCTGTATTTCTGATTCCTTTTTCCCACAATAAATACAGACTTACACATGTTTCTTTATTGTAAGACTTACTAACTTTAAAACAAATCTTACAAGGAGCAATAAATTTTCATGGTATGAAGCCCACTCAAACCAATGCATGGAGCATTTCTACCCAGTTAAGTTTAGATACATACC
Organism: Stegodyphus dumicola; assembly: GCF_044657685.1. Taxonomy (NCBI): domain Eukaryota; kingdom Metazoa; phylum Arthropoda; class Arachnida; order Araneae; family Eresidae; genus Stegodyphus; species Stegodyphus dumicola. Next base: position 230,127,820 of record NC_140780.1, read on the forward strand.
AATAGTACTTCATTTTTTTCTTATTTTACTCTACAGATATTTATACATATATATTCAGAACACTCCCTTTCATTCAGTAAGATTCATTTATACTACTAACACAAATTTTGCTAACTCTTTGAAATATTTTACGAAAATATCTTGTATTTTCTTGCACACATCCTACTTAAATCACCAAACATACACTGAACCTTGATTTTTCCTTCATGTGAAAACGTCACTCGGATTTTTAATATGATTCCACCATTTACCGCAGAACTTTATAAACACTACTTTATTTGAACTTATCACAGCCTAACTCTCTTAACAAGGTACAGAAGATTGAATTATATTTTAACTACAGAGAAGAATATCCACATTGTAATGAATTATTTTAAATTTGAATTATAATCACATTTTGTGAAGGAGAACTTAAAGTCTATAATACACATGGAATTAATATTCAGCCATGGAAATGAAACTTTATCGCCTTTTTCCCAATTTGGAATATAAAAATTTGTTAACTTGGAATATTTTTAACGTATTAATTGTAACTTAACTGAAAAATACTCATATTTCCCATTGTCAATAACTTATTTAGCACTGAACTCTTACAGCCTTTTGAGAACGAAATTTAATTTATCATACCTGACAAATGACTCCTACATAGTTATGATACATTACACGAAATACTGAGTAGAGTTCCAAATAATGATCTAACATAGTAATTAACATAAAAGACCTAACACAAATAATTTTAAGATAGAAATTTCAAACTGACATTGCTTACTAATGAACTTTTACAGCTTTTTTTGACTGACATTTAACTTCTCATAGATAATAAATAAAATTACACACAAATAATTATACAAAATAGGTAATAATGACAGAAAGTCCATATAATGATCTACTATAGTCACCAACTTTAAAAATTTTAACGCATTTCTAATATAAGAAAGACCACACTTTTTTGAAAAGCATTATTTTAATTAAACATTGGAGCCACGCAGTCCTGCGCACATGCATAACATCTTTATTTATCATGAGCATGACACATAATAAGTAAATAAAATTTTCACAAAGTACGAAACACATTTCTCTTTTAACTGAACTGTACTCTTAAGAAAAATGCAGTATGGAATGCTTAGAACACTCAGGGCCACAGTTCCTCATTTCCCCACGCATTGACCAAAATATACATGTACTTTAAAATCAATTAAACAAATTCAAATGTTAGTATTCAAAGAGGAATACTTCACAAATTAGATGAAAGAAAGGTACACAATGAACTTGAGTGAAAAATACACAAAAGCATGTAAGGACCGAGAAAAAGATGTATTCGTGGAGAACTTTTTTAAGATAAACTTGCTCTATTTTTGCACATGGGTTACATTTTGCATTTCAGATTAAGGAAACATTCAAGATAATTCCTGTATAACTAGGGATTTTATTCACACTTGTTAGTACTGTAATTTATTAGAACAGTCACAGACATATAGGACAAGTATGCCATTTCCAAGGAAAACAATTTTCCCAAGCCAGACTTTAACTGTGAAATATAAAAGGGAATAAGAATATCCCATATTTCAAACAAAATTAGTATCTGAGTATGCAAAAACATGAACAAGAAACGAATATTTTTTCTGAAAATGTTCCGAATGGTTTAAGTCAGGACTAGTTTCATGAACAGAGCATGAAAAATAATGATAAATTTTTAATTTTATTTTGTCTGTAGTACATTTACTTATGCTAAAATCTTCCATTTTGGTTGACTGTACTTTACATTCAGACCTAAGTTGATAAATCAGAGTGATTTTGTGTTTTAAAGCTTCAAATTCAGAAATACTACAACTCAAAAGCAAAAAGATTAAAACGACAAGAGAATATACTGCAAGCAAGCGAACGTGATAAATGACTTTTTGGGCTGAATTTCATGAATTCATAGATGGGGTGCAAAATTTTAATGCACTGTATATGAACTATTTTTCAAATGTATTACGATCACCAACTTTACATAGACTTTAAGTAAACATTTCATGTTAATTTACCATTTTATCTATGTATTTACTAAATTTTTGCATTTTGTTTATAAATATAATAACAAAAGGACATAAGAGAACATTTGTTTCTTGAAAATGTCCATAAATTTACCCAACTGTTATTTCTTTCATAGCTTTGAAGTAACCTATTAAACACATAGTTATCTTGTATTGACCAGACAGCCGTTGGTCTTGCCAATGTCTGAGGGAAGTCACAAAGCTAGAGAATTTAAGTAATATTTTACCAGTACGGAGAACTTCTTACGGCGTTTTCGATGAAAATTGACCGAATTTAGTAGTTCATTACTAACCTAGGAGCCTTTAACTATTTTTTTTTTATTCGAAAAAAACACACCAGAAATTATCATCAAGATTTTCCATACAGATATATTGTACTACTTTTCATGCCATTACATTTCAAATGAAATTTGATTCATTGTCAGATAGTTAAATGTTTGTTATTTTTTCGCATACGAATGCATTTTCGTGTCTCACATACGCTCATTACATATGATTTAACAAAATTACGAACAAGTTAGAAGTTAAATTAATATTTCCTGAAATACTGTACATTTCATTCCGGAAAGTTTACATGAGTACCTTCATTTCGAAACCCCTAATGTTTCTTTTCCTGAATTCAAAGTAAATTTTGAGTGTAGAATTTTCAGTTTTGACAGAAGTTATTTGTAAGTGGCTGTGATGTGTTCGTGTTTTCATAAACCGTTTTTGTGAAACACCCTATTGGTAACCTTTAGAACAGTTTAAATATTACCATTTTTTACCTTACTGCCACTGCAAATCATTGAATTTTCAAATATTTTCCTTTTTTATCGTTTACAGTGCCTCGTAAAGTCTTGAGAACAAATTTTTACTAAATACTTATATCATTCGATTTAATAATTTTGTTACACGTTTGGAAGATTTAACTTCACTATCACGCTAAACCAGAAGTTAAGAAAAGAAATGTAATTGTTATCTTAATATTCTATGGGGATAGATTAATTTTCTCTGACATTGACGTATTCGTATGTAGATAATAGAGACTTTTAACCCAGCTCATACAGGAATACTTGGAATATTTTCTCTAAGTCACCACGATGACAGACTTGCATTGTCATAGACGTTTTTCTCGTGAAATATATTTCTTTCTTAAAAGTTTATATACTAATTTCTTTAGAAACATGTCTAAGAAAATACCTCATCTTCATAAGAAACATCAGATTTGATTTAAATTAATAATAAAATAAGAATCATTAATTTGTAAATATATTTCTCTTTGACTCAAAAGTTTCTTTATCATATTCGAAATGAACAATTAATTGTACATAACTAATATATTGTATTGATGAACCAGAGTTATATTTTACCTTACTGCATTATATTTCAAAGTGAATGTGTTTTATTGCATATTTTAATAAAATCTTAAAAGCTTAAATGAGTGTTTCATTACAAAATTTGTACTTTCTAACTTCATTCTACTGAAACGAAAACATTCATAACTTATTACGAAGAAAAAGTTTTACATATTATACTTTTTGATTAATTTTCATACCACAGTATTATCTTTGAAAATTTGTTTCCTAATCCACTGCTAATATATTACTAATTTTCGCTCTTTCAATACACTTCGTACGTGATAAAAAAACTCAGTTTAGAAACTTTTTTCCTTAACGCCTTGTATTGCATTGCTGAACCGGGGCCATGCTTTCATTTTTATTACATATCATGCGAATATTTTAAAAAAAGCATATTTTTTCCTTCTGTTAGCACAATTTTAACCAGCATTTTACTATTACAGAGACTTCTTTAGTAAAATTTCAAGGGTTAAATTGATCTTTTCATTATTAATTTTGAAGATTCTGAATATATCCTATTTAAAAGTTCATAACCGATTAGCAAAATAATTTATATATGTACTTTGTTGTCCTCTTGGTTAATTTTTAAAGCGTTTTTCAACTATAACACTTGATTTCTAGCGAAGTATCGAAATGATTATTTACTTTCCACTTTTTACAAAGAATTTCGTAGACACATATGTTCAGTACAGAATATTTTCCTAACTTAAAAATATTATTACCAAAATAGAAAAATATGCAAAATTTTCCTAAAAATTTATATATTTGTTTTTTTAAAAACATGTACACGAATATCCACATTTAATTACTTAATGTGTACTTTCCTGTATCAGAACTAAAATTTCGAACGAAAATTTTTTAAATAATGTCATATTCCATAAAATTTATGTCTTTGTGATGTCATCGTCTTTTCGCAAACGTTTTGAGAGTAGACGTTTAGACATTTCGAAACTGTTTTCTCTTTGCTATTGGAAACTATTTTATCTTTGCTGTTGGTATATGCCAATGAATTCTGGATACTTTTTTCTCTTGGTTTATCTTCAGCTTATGAGTTATTTAAATACTTAAAAATATATTTGTAGATCTTTTATGTTGACACTTGTGATAGATTTTTTTGGACGTTTTTGGAAAATGTATTTTATTCACGTGAATGAAACTGATGTTTTCTTAAAATTTTATTATTTAGAGTGTTAGTCAATTACGATAGAATGCCGGATTTGTTCTCTTTATTCAACATTCATATGAACTTCGGTATTCCAAATCCCTCACGCAAAATGTAATTTTTCTATCAGTAATAGGAAGACGAATGGAATAAATGCAGGTTATGCAGACATAAGATAAAAAATCTGGAAGTAAAAGACATTCTCCAGATCTAAACAATTCAGTAGAATGTGCAAATATTCATCCTATTCGAAGCTTATTTTTTCAATTACATAGAATATAAAATGTAAATTTAATAAAAAGAGATATAATGAAGATCAAGTATTCTGCAAAATCTGGATGGTTATTATACAAAATTAGTTATAGAGCAGGTTTTCGTAAAAAGTGGCTCCAGCGGACGAAACACGCCGGCAGTCTTCTGAAGCTCTAAGTGAGCACCTGATCTTTGCTCTTACAAAAGCTAAGTAGAATTGTAAATTCTACGTAAGAGCGAAGATCAAATGACCACTTAGAGTTTCAGGAGACTGCCGGCGTGTTTCGTCCGCTGGAGCCACTTTTTACGAAAACCTGCTCTATAACTAATTTTGTATAATAACCATCCAGATTTTGCAGAATACTTGATCTTCATTATATCTCTTTTTATTAAATTTACATTTTATATTCTATGTAATTGAAAAAATAAGCTTCGAATAGGATGAATATTTGCACATTCTACTGAATTGTTTAGATCTGGAGAATGTCTTTTACTTCCAGATTTTTTATCTTATGTCTGCATAACCTGCATTTATTCCATTCGTCTTCCTATTACTGATAGAAAAATTACATTTTGCGTGAGGGATTTGGAATACCGAAGTTCATATGAATGTTGAATAAAGAGAACAAATCCGGCATTCTATCGTAATTGACTAACACTCTAAATAATAAAATTTTAAGAAAACATCAGTTTCATTCACGTGAATAAAATACATTTTCCAAAAACGTCCAAAAAAATCTATCACAAGTGTCAACATAAAAGATCTACAAATATATTTTTAAGTATTTAAATAACTCATAAGCTGAAGATAAACCAAGAGAAAAAAGTATCCAGAATTCATTGGCATATACCAACAGCAAAGATAAAATAGTTTCCAATAGCAAAGAGAAAACAGTTTCGAAATGTCTAAACGTCTACTCTCAAAACGTTTGCGAAAAGACGATGACATCACAAAGACATAAATTTTATGGAATATGACATTATTTAAAAAATTTTCGTTCGAAATTTTAGTTCTGATACAGGAAAGTACACATTAAGTAATTAAATGTGGATATTCGTGTACATGTTTTTAAAAAAACAAATATATAAATTTTTAGGAAAATTTTGCATATTTTTCTATTTTGGTAATAATATTTTTAAGTTAGGAAAATATTCTGTACTGAACATATGTGTCTACGAAATTCTTTGTAAAAAGTGGAAAGTAAATAATCATTTCGATACTTCGCTAGAAATCAAGTGTTATAGTTGAAAAACGCTTTAAAAATTAACCAAGAGGACAACAAAGTACATATATAAATTATTTTGCTAATCGGTTATGAACTTTTAAATAGGATATATTCAGAATCTTCAAAATTAATAATGAAAAGATCAATTTAACCCTTGAAATTTTACTAAAGAAGTCTCTGTAATAGTAAAATGCTGGTTAAAATTGTGCTAACAGAAGGAAAAAATATGCTTTTTTTAAAATATTCGCATGATATGTAATAAAAATGAAAGCATGGCCCCGGTTCAGCAATGCAATACAAGGCGTTAAGGAAAAAAGTTTCTAAACTGAGTTTTTTTATCACGTACGAAGTGTATTGAAAGAGCGAAAATTAGTAATATATTAGCAGTGGATTAGGAAACAAATTTTCAAAGATAATACTGTGGTATGAAAATTAATCAAAAAGTATAATATGTAAAACTTTTTCTTCGTAATAAGTTATGAATGTTTTCGTTTCAGTAGAATGAAGTTAGAAAGTACAAATTTTGTAATGAAACACTCATTTAAGCTTTTAAGATTTTATTAAAATATGCAATAAAACACATTCACTTTGAAATATAATGCAGTAAGGTAAAATATAACTCTGGTTCATCAATACAATATATTAGTTATGTACAATTAATTGTTCATTTCGAATATGATAAAGAAACTTTTGAGTCAAAGAGAAATATATTTACAAATTAATGATTCTTATTTTATTATTAATTTAAATCAAATCTGATGTTTCTTATGAAGATGAGGTATTTTCTTAGACATGTTTCTAAAGAAATTAGTATATAAACTTTTAAGAAAGAAATATATTTCACGAGAAAAACGTCTATGACAATGCAAGTCTGTCATCGTGGTGACTTAGAGAAAATATTCCAAGTATTCCTGTATGAGCTGGGTTAAAAGTCTCTATTATCTACATACGAATACGTCAATGTCAGAGAAAATTAATCTATCCCCATAGAATATTAAGATAACAATTACATTTCTTTTCTTAACTTCTGTTTAGCGTGATAGTGAAGTTAAATCTTCCAAACGTGTAACAAAATTATTAAATCGAATGATATAAGTATTTAGTAAAAATTTGTTCTCAAGACTTTACGAGGCACTGTAAACGATAAAAAAGGAAAATATTTGAAAATTCAATGATTTGCAGTGGCAGTAAGGTAAAAAATGGTAATATTTAAACTGTTCTAAAGGTTACCAATAGGGTGTTTCACAAAAACGGTTTATGAAAACACGAACACATCACAGCCACTTACAAATAACTTCTGTCAAAACTGAAAATTCTACACTCAAAATTTACTTTGAATTCAGGAAAAGAAACATTAGGGGTTTCGAAATGAAGGTACTCATGTAAACTTTCCGGAATGAAATGTACAGTATTTCAGGAAATATTAATTTAACTTCTAACTTGTTCGTAATTTTGTTAAATCATATGTAATGAGCGTATGTGAGACACGAAAATGCATTCGTATGCGAAAAAATAACAAACATTTAACTATCTGACAATGAATCAAATTTCATTTGAAATGTAATGGCATGAAAAGTAGTACAATATATCTGTATGGAAAATCTTGATGATAATTTCTGGTGTGTTTTTTTCGAATAAAAAAAAATAGTTAAAGGCTCCTAGGTTAGTAATGAACTACTAAATTCGGTCAATTTTCATCGAAAACGCCGTAAGAAGTTCTCCGTACTGGTAAAATATTACTTAAATTCTCTAGCTTTGTGACTTCCCTCAGACATTGGCAAGACCAACGGCTGTCTGGTCAATACAAGATAACTATGTGTTTAATAGGTTACTTCAAAGCTATGAAAGAAATAACAGTTGGGTAAATTTATGGACATTTTCAAGAAACAAATGTTCTCTTATGTCCTTTTGTTATTATATTTATAAACAAAATGCAAAAATTTAGTAAATACATAGATAAAATGGTAAATTAACATGAAATGTTTACTTAAAGTCTATGTAAAGTTGGTGATCGTAATACATTTGAAAAATAGTTCATATACAGTGCATTAAAATTTTGCACCCCATCTATGAATTCATGAAATTCAGCCCAAAAAGTCATTTATCACGTTCGCTTGCTTGCAGTATATTCTCTTGTCGTTTTAATCTTTTTGCTTTTGAGTTGTAGTATTTCTGAATTTGAAGCTTTAAAACACAAAATCACTCTGATTTATCAACTTAGGTCTGAATGTAAAGTACAGTCAACCAAAATGGAAGATTTTAGCATAAGTAAATGTACTACAGACAAAATAAAATTAAAAATTTATCATTATTTTTCATGCTCTGTTCATGAAACTAGTCCTGACTTAAACCATCGGAACATTTTCAGAAAAAATATTCGTTTCTTGTTCATGTTTTTGCATACTCAGATACTAATTTTGTTTGAAATATGGGATATTCTTATTCCCTTTTATATTTCACAGTTAAAGTCTGGCTTGGGAAAATTGTTTTTCCTTGAAATGGCATACTTGTCCTATATGTCTGTGACTGTTCTAATAAATTACAGTACTAACAAGTGTGAATAAAATCCCTAGTTATACAGGAATTATCTTGAATGTTTCCTTAATCTGAAATGCAAAATGTAACCCATGTGCAAAAATAGAGCAAGTTTATCTTAAAAAGTTCTCCACGAATACATCTTTTTTCACGGTCCTTACATGCTTTTGTGTATTTTTCACTCAAGTTCATTGTGTACCTTTCTTTCATCTAATTTGTGAAGTATTCCTCTTTGAATACTAACATTTGAATTTGTTTAATTGATTTTAAAGTACATGTATATTTTGGTCAATGCGTGGGGAAATGAGGAACTGTGGCCCTGAGTGTTCTAAGCATTCCATACTGCATTTTTCTTAAGAGTACAGTTCAGTTAAAAGAGAAATGTGTTTCGTACTTTGTGAAAATTTTATTTACTTATTATGTGTCATGCTCATGATAAATAAAGATGTTATGCATGTGCGCAGGACTGCGTGGCTCCAATGTTTAATTAAAATAATGCTTTTCAAAAAGTGTGGTCTTTCTTATATTAGAAATGCGTTTAAAATTTTTAAAGTTGGTGACTATAGTAGATCATTATATGGACTTTCTGTCATTATTACCTATTTTGTATAATTATTTGTGTGTAATTTTATTTATTATCTATGAGAAGTTAAATGTCAGTCAAAAAAAGCTGTAAAAGTTCATTAGTAAGCAATGTCAGTTTGAAATTTCTATCTTAAAATTATTTGTGTTAGGTCTTTTATGTTAATTACTATGTTAGATCATTATTTGGAACTCTACTCAGTATTTCGTGTAATGTATCATAACTATGTAGGAGTCATTTGTCAGGTATGATAATTAAATTTCGTTCTCAAAAGGCTGTAAGAGTTCAGTGCTAAATAAGTTATTGACAATGGGAAATATGAGTATTTTTCAGTTAAGTTACAATTAATACGTTAAAAATATTCCAAGTTAACAAATTTTATATTCCAAATTGGGAAAAAGGCGATAAAGTTTCATTTCCATGGCTGAATATTAATTCCATGTGTATTATAGACTTTAAGTTCTCCTTCACAAAATGTGATTATAATTCAAATTTAAAATAATTCATTACAATGTGGATATTCTTCTCTGTAGTTAAAATATAATTCAATCTTCTGTACCTTGTTAAGAGAGTTAGGCTGTGATAAGTTCAAATAAAGTAGTGTTTATAAGTTCTGCGGTAAATGGTGGAATCATATTAAAAATCCGAGTGACGTTTTCACATGAAGGAAAAATCAAGGTTCAGTGT